>NC_083111.1:37943372-38220872 GCF_949774975.1 Lagenorhynchus albirostris | reverse complement strand
CCAGTGTTTGAAAAGTGGAGTAGGTCCACTGGGTAAAAGGAGCCTTTGGGCTCTCCTCTCATTCCTGTCATGCCCCTGCAGGCCAACTTGCCACTTCTGCAGCGTGAGCTCCTCCACTGCGCAAGGCTGGCCAAACAGAACCCTGCCCAGTACCTCGCCCAGCATGAACAGCTGCTTCTGGATGCCAGCACCACCTCACCTGTTGACTCCTCAGAGCTGCTTCTCGATGTGAACGAAAACGGGAAGAGGCGAACTCCAGACAGGTGAGAGGGAGGAGGACCCCAGACCTGCAGTATGAGGACATGTTTAAACTGCTGACCGACACCTCTTGCAAAATAATAATAAGCTAGAGTGGCCATCTAGGGAATCTTGCTCTGGCCTGGGGTGTTACAGGGTGATGACTCTCTGGCCTGTGTCAATTAGCTTTTTGTGCAGGTTAATCTTTGCTACTTGTAATTTTTTTTTAAGTTTAATTGACCTACAACACTATGATAGTTCCAGATGTACAGTCTAGTGACTTGATTTTTCTATACATTACAAATGGTCACCACCACTGCTTGCAATATTAAAGGAAAAGGTAAAGATGAATGATATTCAGATATGCCAAGTGCCACTGACGGTTGTTAGACACACAGTCAATACAGGCATACCTTGTTTTATTGCACTTTATTGTGCTTCACAAATACTGCTTTTCTTTCTTTCTTTCTTTTTTCTTTTTCTTTTTTTTTTTTTTGTTTTTAAACAAATCGAAGGTTTGTGGCACTCTGCATGGAATTACTCTATTGGCACCATTTTTCCAATAGCATTTGCTCATTTTGTGTCTCGGTGTAATTCTGTGAGAATTTGGTAATTCTCACAATATTTCAGACTTCTTCATTATTATATTTGTTATGGTAATCTGTGGTCAGTAATCTTTAATGTTATTGTAGTTGTTTTGGCATTTTTTACAAATAAAGTATTTTTTAAATTAAGGTATATACATTTTTTTTAAGACATAGTGCTACTGCACACTTAAGAGACTACAGTATAGTGTAAACATAACTTTTATATGCACAGGGAAACCAAAAAAAAATGGTGTGACTGGCTTTATTGTGATATTTGCTTTACTATGGTGGTCTGCAACTGAACATACATTATCTCCAAGGGTATCCCTGTATTAAAATTATCATTTACTATGTAATTCATCCCAACCACATATTTTACCCTTCAGTGTTAGGAAATTTGTTATTCTAAGTTTTCTCAAAACATGATGGTTTTGAAATCTGGCCTAAGCACAATGCAGTAGCTATTTAATTTGGGTTTTATATGAACTAAGAGAAAACTTCTGGGAAGCTAGATGGACTGAGTGAAGATAAGAGTTAAGTAATAGAACTTATAGATGACATTTTTGCTGAAAACTTTTATCAGTCAATATTCATTCTATCAGGTACTCTGCTCTAATAACTGAGAATTCTAAGAAATGTAAAATAAAACCCCTTCTCCATTAAACCTTACAAATTAGTTGTTGAATAAGGCATACACATGAAACTTCCAATGTACCTTACTAAAATAATTTTCCTGAATACCTCAGCCTCATATATAAATATTTTCTAATCCAGGAATATAAAGTCTTATCAGCATCTTGCATAGTATTTGTAAAATATGGAGAATCTTAAAATGCAACTATATTCGGAAACTTGTTTGTCATATGCTTTGTTTCCTTTTTCTACTTATCCATTCACTCCTTCTGCATTTTATCAGGGAAGCGTAGACCAGCCTTTGAGAGGTTAACAACCTGGCACAGATTCCTAGGAGCTTATGATCCTTGGAGCTGCTCAGAGACATCTATCTGTGACCAACTTAGCTACCCTTAAATGTATAGTTGCTTTGCAAATCAGAATGTTATTAAAAGCCAGCCAGTTTACATACAGTTATTACATAATCCTCTGTTAAGCAGTTTTTATGCTACAATCTCTGGAATTTTTCTCCTCTTGACATAGGATCTCTTAATAGTTTAAAATGTCTAAAGCAAAAGATTAAACGTTAGTTTACTTCTGACGCACTGTAGACCCGCCTCCATACATGACCTACCAACAGTGCTACTTTCTTATTTTCACAAGTTGTATTTCCATAATCATATTTAAGCATTTAGTACTTAAGCTTTTAAAGGCACCTGCTTAATCCAGGTGTCTGAGTGGTATGTCCACATGATACTACAAACCAAGAAGCAGCCCAAAGATAGATGATTCACATGTGTATTCCTGTCTGATCCTAACCATTTACCCTGCAGGGAATCAGTACTACTTGCTGGTATTGAGATGTTTCAGCTCCATTTTTCCAAGATAGTGTGGTAAAGGAAATTAAGGAGAGACTAGATGGGAAATTGGGAAGAAGAACATTTATTTGGGTGGAGGAGAGGATAACAGGGAAAGGTTTAGATAGCTGTGATAAATGTAAAGGTAATCCTATAGGCAAAATTGGAAATGGACACAATCTATTCTAGAAACTCTAACTGCTAAGTAACCGTAACAGGCAGAATGAAAACTTGCTTTATCCGCTTCTCTATATTCCCAGCACTTTCTCCACTGGTTCTTTCCCAGTGTTTTATATGTGAATATACTGTGACTTTAGACCTCCCTTGAACAGTGCTGAGGTAAGCCCTTGGCAATGTGCTAACATTGATATGGAAACTTCATATAAATTCCACAGAAAATCAGCATTTTTGTTTTGATGATCTGTAGCTGTGTGTGCATGCATGTTTGCATTCAGTCAGGTAGAACTTTCTTAAAAGAGCCTTCAGTGTTCTTCCTCTGGTTATCCATAGACAGTTGCTGGAGTCAGAATCCACACAGTTGCTCTTTGGGTGGAACATTCTTTTTCAAGTGGAACCCTGAAGTGTGCGTTATAATGGAAAGATGGCAAATGGATTTCCTTAGAGTTAGGAGGAAGGGTAATGAGAATATGTTGTGTAAATACATTTGTATCTTGTGGGAATTTGATCAGAGCCAAGAAAATATGGGCCTCTACTATTTCTTTGCATATATTTTCTTCATCTTGTTTGCATGTGCATTTTCCTCTTCTCTGGTTATTTATCTGTATATCCAGATCTACTATATGAAATTTTATAGAGTATGGAGCTGTGTGACAGCAGAGCTTTTTTTTTGTTGTTTTACTGAATGTTTTGTTGGTGCATATGGTCTGACATGGATGAGCAGCCACGGTGAGATTTTGGAGTCTATTAAACTGGCTCATTAAAAAGATCAATCTGTTTCTGTAATAACACTGGGAACCATCAGTCACTAAAAGAGGGAAAAACTGACACCTGAGGAGAAAACACATTTTGATAATTTGTTCATGACATGTCACGAACAAAAGAGCGCTCTATATTTTGTTTACAACTTTCGGGCTTAAATTCTGTGATGATTGCTGATTTAATCTACTAAACAGTCCTCACGTATTTCAGGGATGGGTTTTGGCAAATGTAACTTCTCATCTTTAAATGTGATTGTCACTGGTTATATTTTTTCTTTTTTTAAGCATTACTTTTATTTACAGAGAAATGAATACTCTGGGGAAGTCTATGATTTTTTTTTTTTTTCCTGTATGGAACAGTAAAATTTATTCTGCTTCTTTTTAAAAATAGATCTAGGGTGAGTCCCTGAACAACTATACTAGATTTGTAGGTCTGTGGTAGAATAACTTAGAACCCAAATTAGAAAGAGACAATTTTCATTTAAAAATCGTGCTATTTTCTTCCTAAAATATTAGAGAAAGTTAATAGAAAGTTCTGATTTCTATTCTTTGTTCATATGTAAAAGTTTATTGTTTATCTTGCCATTTTGTGATGGGAAAAGCTGAGGAAGGGAATACAAACCTTTTTTGGAGCTGATTAAATGAAGAGACCACTTTCAAACAGAGACTAGAAGTTGAGAATCCTCTTTAAAACTGCTCACCATGATCGTCATGAAAACACAGTTTCAAATGGAGTGAGGAGGGAAAGAGCAGTTAGACAAAGGCTGCATTTTTTTGAGAGTACAAAAATAGTTAAAAATTACTATGTTTAAAAGGATACATTTTTTTTTTGTTAATTATCATTTGATGTCTTTTCTCACAGCTTTGATGTTGCAGCTTTTGTTATATTTGTCTTTAACATTGTGCTCTCACCTGTCATGCCGATTTTCTGACTCAGAATCTTCCTGGCTTAAATCAAATCGAATGATCATTGATTTTGTATGGGTAACACTGTCTCCACTGCCTTCCTCCCCGTTTCAAGTGATTTATGTTAATATTAATCCCCTTCATCTATCTATCTCTATATCTCTGTATTTATATATAATCATTTTAATGTAATTATGCTTTAAATTACTCTCAGTTTAACACATCTTGGTTTTTATTATGAAGGCCACATGGTTGCATTAATATGTATTTCCTCCACCCCCAATTATTAAACATTATTTTCTAAAAACATTTTCTTGAGCTTTAGAAGTATGTAATTTGTTAGCTGGGAGCAATCTTACAGATTTATGAGGCCAATCCTTTATCTTAAGAAAACTAAGGACGAAAGAACTTGCTTAAAGTTACAGAGCTTCTTAGTGGAGAAATTTACCTACCTGAAATCTTCCAGTTGCACAAAATATGATTTAATGTGCAGAATGTAAACAAGGAAAGCTTAACTAAGGATTGTGTCTTTTTCCCTCCTTACTTTCCCTCATTTATTTTTCCTCTGTAATTGCTTATGTGGGCAAATGCAACAGTATAATATTCTGAGGTTTTATAAGTTTTTATACTGATAGAGGATTCACAGTAAGCCAGATTTCCTGGCTTAATGAGTAAACTAGAAAACACTGAACGTTGGAGGATCATAAGGCAGTCATTTTGAAACCGTGTTGGTTGAATGTATAAGATTTGTTAGCAAAGCACACACCAGCTGAACGTATTAAATCCATTTTTCCTTTTCTGCAAAATGAATGAGATTTCAATATTTTTGTCTTTCTAGAGAGAAAAGATAGGTGCACTTTATAAGGAATTGTAGGGACTTCCCTGGCAGTCCAGTGGTTAAGACTCAGCACTTCCGATGCAGCAGGTGCGGGTTCAATCCCCGATCGGGGAACTACAATCCCACGTTGCGCGGCACGGCCAAAAGAAAAAAGAAAAGAAAAGTTATAAGGAATGGTAGAATTAATTGACTATGCAAATAAGAATTAAATTTTTATTGTCTGCCGCATTCAGTTTTCTGTGAAAAAATATAAGGGATTTATATTATATTCACACATTCTTGTTTTGTGTTGCATTTTTTAATGCATTCATCGGTTTCAAGAAGAGAGTAATCATCCCTGTAGAAACGATTTTTTTCTTTTTTGTATTAGTCATGTCAATTGTGGAGGCTTCTAGTGAAATTGCATTAAGTTGCATTTACATGATGAGAAAGATTGTGTGGCTGTAGAGAACATTTTGGTCTCCATACTCCAGCCTCAGCGTAAACTTGCTAGCCTTATTTTTGCTGCTGTCCTAGGGTCTGGCTCTGCTGAACATTGTTCATGCCTTAGTCTGTATTCTGACTGATGGTTTCTGTTCTTTGCCCCAGTTCTTGTGTATAATAATTCTATTCATACTTGGCAAGCTAACTCAAGACAGGTTCTACTATTTGAATGAAGACTTCCCAATCATGAATATTATAATAATGGTTACTATTTACTGAGCACTTAAGATGTGCCAGGCCCATGCTAAATAATTTACATATGAACACACAGCACTTATTTCCTGACAGTCCTGTTGCATAGGTTCAGGCTGGCTGGATAATATGTCTGAGGTCACATGGCTTGTAAGAGGCACTGATGGGATTCTAAACCCTAGGTTCTCTGACTTGAATGCCCGCACTCTTATAACTGTGTTTGTAATACCCCAGCCTCTGAACGCCTCAGCTTGAAAAATAAGTGCTTTGGTTAAGTTGTTGAATGCCAAATATGTGTTAGGCTCTTTATGTAGCGTCTCTCATATAGTCCTCTCGGTAGCTCTGAAATAATTGCCCCTATTCTGTGACTCATAGAGATTAAGCCTCCTCAGTTCATATGGCCAGCAAATAGCAGAGCCAAAATTTGAAGCCAGCTCCATAGCCCCTGCTCTTTCAAATGTAGTGATCTTTTCTCCTTCTGATCTCCCATACCACTTTTTACTCTTTTTATGGTAGCTGCTGAGTTCAGGTCCTGCGTAGCAGTATAGAAGTCTTGTACCACTAATTAAACTGGGTTTATGGTAAAAAAATTTCTTGCTAGCACACTTCCAAAAAGCATTTAAGTCTACTACTAAACCATAATCTTAGGGGAGGGTGTTGGGGATCATGTCTTGCTTACTTTTGTATGTCCAGTAAAGCTCAGGATAGTGCATGTTACACATACCGGCTATCTAAAACAAAGCAAAACACCACAAAACAACAACAACAAAACACTAGTTGAACAAATAAATAATCAAAATTAAACTTAATACAGTCATTTTTAGTAGTGTAGCAAATGGCCCTCTCCCCTAAGAGTTTTTTTGCTTTCTTGTTTACTTTCTTTCTGTCATTTTAAAAAGTGTGTCTCTGAAACACCTACAGCCATGAAAGCAGCCAGGAACAAAGTGCCATGATTGATTCACTAAAAAGAAAAAATTAGAGGGCTCCAGTTGAAATGTGTAGATGACAGATTAGAATAAGAAAGCATAGTTCCACAGGCTAGAAAGCCCAGAGATAAACCCACACACATGTGGTCACCTTATCTTTGACAAAGGAGGCAAGAATATACAATGGAGAAAAGACAGCCTCTTCAATAAGTGGTGCTGGGAAAACTGGACAGCTACATGTAAAAGAATGAAATTAGAACACTTCCTAACACCATACACAAAAATAAGCTCAGAATGGATTAAAGACCTAAATGTAAGGCCAGACACTATACAACTCTTAGAGGAAAACATAGGCAGAACACTCTATGACATAAATCATAGCAAAATCCTTTTTGACTCACCTCCTAGAGAAATGGAAATAAAAATAAAAACAAAAATAAACAAATGGGACGTAATGAAACTTAAAAGCTTTTGCACAGCAAAGGAAACCATAAACAAAACGAAAAGACAACCCTCAGAATATGAGAAGATATTTGCAAATGAAGCAACTGACAAAAGATTAATCTCCAAAATTTACAAGCAGCCCATGAGCTCAATATCCAAAAAACAAACAATCCAAAAATGGGCCCAAAAATAGAACTACGTATGACCCAGCAATCCCACTACTGGGCATATACCCTGAGAAAACTATAATTCAGAAAGAGACATGTACCACAATGTTCATTGCAGCACTATGTGCAATAGCCAGGACATGGAAGCAACCTAAGTGTCCATCGACAGATGAATGAATAAAGAAGATGTGGTACATATATACAATGGAATATTACGTAGCCATAAAAAGAAATGAAATTGATTTATTTGTAGTGAGGTGGGTGGACCTAGAGTCTGTCATACAGAGTGAAGTATGTCACAAAGAGGAAAACAAATACCGAATGCTAACACATACATATGGAATCTAAAAAAAAAAAAAAACGGTTATGAAGAACCTAGGGGCAGGACAGGAATAAAGACGCAGATGTAGAGAATGGACTTGAAGACACAGAGAGGGGGAAGGGTAAGCTGGGACGAAGTGAGAGAGTGGCATGGACTTATATATATTATCAAATGTAAAATAGATAGTGGGAAGCAGCCACATAGCACAGGGGGATCAGCTTGGTGCTTTGTGACCACACAGAGGGATGGTATAGGGAGGGTGGGAGGGAGACACAAGAAGGAGGTAATATGGGGATATATGTATACATAAAGCTGATTCACTTTGTTATAAAGCAGAAACTAACACACCATTGTAAAGCAATTATACTCCAATAAAGATGTTAAAAAAAAATCTACAAACAATGAATACTGGAGAGGGTGTGGAAAAAAGGGAACCCTCCTACACTGTTGGTGGGAATGTAAATTGATACAGCCACTATGGAGAACAGTCTGGAGGTTCCTTAAAAAACCAGGAATAGAATTACCATATGACCCAGCAATCCCACTGCTGGGCATATACACTGAGAAAACCATAATTCAAAAAGATACATGTACTGCAATGTTCATTGCAGCACTATTTACAATAACAAGGACATGGAAGCAACCTAATTGTCCATCAACAGGTGAATGAATAAAGAAGATGTGGCACATACATACAATGGAATAGTACTCAGACATAAAGAGGAACAGAATTGAGTTATTTGTAGTGAGGTGGATGGACCTAGAGTCTGTCATATAGAGTGAAGTAAGTCAGAAAGAGAAAAACAAATACCGTATGCTAACGCATATATATGGAATCTAGAAAAATGGTACTGATGAACTTAGTGGCAGGGCAGGAATAAATACGCAAATGTAGAGAATGGACTTGAGGACAAGGGGAAGAAGAGGCTGGGATGTAGTAAGAGAGTAACATTGACATACATACACTACCAAATGTAAAACAGATAGCTAGTGGAAAGCTGCTGCATAGCACAGGGAGATCAGCTCGGTGCTTTGTGACCACCTAGAGGGGTGGGATAAGAACAGTGGGAGGGAGGCTCAAGGGGGGGGATATGGGGATATATGTATGCATATAGCTGATTTACTTTGTTGTACAGCAGAAACTAACACAACATTGTAAAGCAATTATACTCCAATAAAGATGTGTTTAAAAAAAAAAAACCAATGTGGTTCCAGACAGCAGGAGCAGTTAGCAACTGAATACTTCAGCAGTGGTCAGAAATTAGTGAAGACAAGGGGACAGCCGCTCCCAGTCAGTCTGACTGTTCAGCGGATGGAGAGCTCCAGGGACATGTGCCTGAAGGTTTCCACCTTCTCTTTGGGGGAGGGAAGGCTCTGGGAACCCACATATTGTAATCCTTAAGGGCCCAGGTATCTTGTTTTTGTCTGGAGGGGCCAACATCTACCTGCATCTATCTTTTTTACTCCAGAAGGTGTTAGCCCGCCTCTTAGGAAGTTATCTCCTAGGTTGTGGTTTAGCAAGAGAGAGATGGAAGGCACTTCTTTCCATGTGGCCCAGTAGTGTTGGTCCTGTGTCACTCAGTGCTTTGTTTTTCACCATCTGAACATCCCACTTCCTGCAGGGTGACATTTCTGCAAACATAGAAATCACTGCAGGTTGTCCATGAAGAATCAGGTTTGATTTTCTTTTTAAGGAAGCAGGGGAATTTGTAATGTATTTTGTTTCAGATACATTATTCGACACCAATATAGGGTGTACATAAAATTCTTATCTAAACTCAATCTATTTCCTAAAAATTCCTGAAGAGACCTTTTACTGAGTTGTGTTTTGAAAATATGATGCCCTAAATGACCACTCCCCCGCCCTTTAATTCAGTGTCTAGTCTTTCTGTGGAAGCCTTAACAAACTGCATGTGTTAGAAAAGGGAAGGAAGCTTTGTTTAAGATTAAGTTATTAATGTCTTTGGGCTTTACTTTAACAGAACTATCACCTCCTGAGATTTAGATATATGCTTCTTTCTAAAATAAAAAGTAAAAAATTGTTTGTTTGTTTTTTTTAAAGACTCAGCCAGTATCTCAGCCCTGGTTCTGGCTGAGATGCCTGCAGAGTAAGACAAGGGCATGATAAGGCCAAGATAATGTGTCCTGAGGTAGGGCAGAAGGACCTATGCCAGAGAAGCTTATGAGACCATCAGCAGGACTTTTTTTTGGAGAAGAAAGTTATAGAGTGACTTCCAAGTTTCTATTTTGGTGGCTAAGTAAAAGGTGGCATCATTGACTGGTGAAGGAAGTACCAGAGAAAGACAAGGTCAGTTTAGACATGTGCTGTTTGAAATACGTGTGGTCAGTTGGAGAAGTCAGCACCTAAGGCATGTATTTATTTGTAACAGGACTAATATCAGAATTTTTAAGTTTCTTCCTTGCCATTCTCAGGTTTATTATGCTATACCAATTTGCCTTTCCCTAGAACAATCTTTTAGTGCTGTTTTCCGCACTTAAAAAACATTTGAATCTAGAAAAAAACTTATGTCTGTTCCTGTCATGTAAGAAATTGATTGGTCCTTTCATTCTAGTTATTGCCACGATCTTAATAATTTCTTTCTTCATTCTTCCCCATTTTCATGTTACTAAGGAATTGTCAGTGCATACTAGCCTATTATGACATTTAAAATATTTTATATAGAGGAAAGTTTTTTTAAAAGTTTGTTTTCTTTCTCAAGTAAGTCAGTTTACAGCCTCTGTTTTGAGGAGCTGAGAGAGAACAGCCTGAAGTGGGGTAAGGTGTAAATTAGGTTGTCTCTTAAGTGTTTTTTTTTTTTTTTCTTAAACACCTATTGTTTCCTATCAGTTTCATTTTACTGGGCAGGAAACTGAAGCCAGGTTATCTCAGGGTCACATAGCTGAGTCCTGAGCAGTCTTCTACTCTTAGGACATCAGACCCTGAGAGAGAAGTGATTGGGATCTAATTGTTGAAGTAGTTAGGTTATATTGAGGAACATTTCTCCTGGAAGGGAGATAGAATATAAAAAACAAACCGAAAAATGCCTTCTAGAAACCCATGAGACATGACAGACTTCCCACTAGAATTTGAGTTATTTTGAGAGTATGCTGGTATGGGACAATGAAAAGTATTTGTTAGTTTTGCCTAATACATTGTGAGAAGGTAAGAAACATTCAGATTTGGAATTTGCCCCCAAGCAAATGAGGTTTTAGATAGTTTTAGGCATTTCTAAGAAGCAGACAAACAAATAGCAATTAAGTTGTTTTGGTTAGCTTTCTGGACATACATCCTTTGAATAGGGTTGGCTTTATAGGTAGACTTGAGTGGTTGGAGGAAGCACAGGGAGACTTCTCATAACTATTTATGTGGGCCGTTTAAATGCTTTGCTGCTGAAATATACCTACCTCTGTGAGGTGATGAGCTTTATTGTTTCAATAGCTGCAAGAGTGATAAGACCCAGAATAGGGACTGTCTCTGCAAGGACATGATAGAAATGAGAGGACAGACTCAGGAGCTAGCCCTGCTTCTTAGGACATTACTGTCCTTGCTTTAGGAGGGAAAAAAGCTTCAATACAGGCTCATTGAAGTAATAGCACTGATCAGAGGGTTGATCTGACAGCAAAGATAAATAACGTATCTAACTACTTTGAAAATAGTAAGAATTCTTCCAGTGTTGAATGTTCTTGTTATCTTTGAACAAGGAGACACAAAACCAGTAAGTTGAGTTGGTTTGACACAATTGGATCAAAGATGTTTTGATATTTAGAAATGTTTTGATGTTTATATATTTAGGCTGCTATAAGGTATTTAGAGAATATTTTTTATTTTTGCACAAAAAAAGTTATACTCCACTTAAAATTATTATAAAATATTGGCTATATCCCCTGTGCTGTACAAATGACATTTAGAAATAAATATAGAATAACTGAATTGCAGAGTTTTCAAACTAGAAGGGACCTCAAATTATCCTAGTCCAGTGGTTTTCAAACTTGATTTTAGCAGCTTTTTCCTTCAGAAATGAAACCTTAGGTGGAACCTCAAATTTTAAAATAGATAAGAATGATAAGTGGGTTCCTCTGGCCCTTTAAATCTTGATTGTTTGGGGTAAAAGCTCTTTATTGCCTGCAGAATCCCTAAGCACCTCAAGTGGCACAGTTTGAAAACCACTGATCTAGTCCAACCCTTTCATTTTACAGATGAGCAAACTGAGGTCCAGAGAGGTTAAGTGACTTGCCCAAGGTCACACAGCTAGTCGTGGAAGAGCCAGGACTAAATCTCAGGTCTCTTGATTCCCAGTCCAGTGCTCTTTCCACTACACCACACTGCCAGTAAGGTAGGTGCTGTGTTGACATTATATTCATAGCTACTAATAGTCTTCAGTATTTTCCAACTGATTTATGCTGGAAATGTTTATGCCTTGAATGTTGAAGTGTATTATTCAGAAATGTGTAGGATATGGAAATACAGATTAGAATCACATAAATATCCTCTTCGAAGATATATATCTAGAATGTTTCCATTCACTTTTAAAAATTATTTTGAAGCAGTGCATTGTAACGTTTGAGACATTTTAGTCTGGTCAATGATCAATATGTACGGAGTCAGAATGTTTTACTGTAGATACTTTGACAGGAGCAGCGTTGAGACTTCTGTTTGACACTCCCATGGGGACAATGCCCTGCTGGCATTTCCAGGGTTGGACAGTCACCTGGCTCCAGAACATCTTTCACCAGCATGTATTGGGCATATATTCATTTCCCATTGAACTCTGCAGTTTCCCTCAGTTCTTAGTGTGCCTGTACTTTCTGTCTCTAACTTCTCTGTCCTTTATAATCTGATGTGTGCAAATTGTCACTGGGGTTCTACCCTAAAGGGACATAAAGGGCGATTCATTGTAGAATCCTCTAGCCCCTAAATGATCTCTGTTGTCAAGTCAGTTTCCATTCACATCCCTCCAGTTTTATCAGACAAAGACTATCCCTGGGCACTAGGAAAGTGGGAAAAGTGTCTAAAGTATCTAAACCTAACCAACCTAAAATCAAAAAAAGGTGTGCAGATGTAAATTCCCTGGCAGTCCAGTGGTTAGGCACTGCCATGGCCTGTGTTCAGTCCCTGGTTGGGCAGCTAAGATCCCACAAGCCACACGGCAAGGCCAAAAAAAAGGCACTCAAATCTGTAGCTACTGTGATTTGGTGGAATTCTTATGGGGAAATTTCCCAGGGAAAATAGATGCTGCCACTGGTCTAAGGATAGAGAGCTGGTCTTGTGAGGAGAGCCAGCTACTAGGTAAAAAATTAGTTTGGGAGCTGTGCTTGCAGTCAAAGTGGAGGTTATGCATTCCTATCTTACAGACTACACTGAGTTCATCTCTTAGGGGTACGTTCAGTCAGAAAATATTTCTTTAACCCTACTTCTGTTTGAGAATCTAGGAGCAGTTAACAGGTCTCATTTATAGAATGTGTTCCTTCTGAAAGACAAGTACAGTTTTGTGTATCACATGATGAAATGAAGTCAGGGTGTGCCTGCCCTGCCCTAAGATCTCATGACTTCAGGCAGGTCACTTGTGCTCTCTGGGCATGTGTTTCCTCAACTTT
Source organism: Lagenorhynchus albirostris (assembly GCF_949774975.1). NCBI lineage: Eukaryota > Metazoa > Chordata > Mammalia > Artiodactyla > Delphinidae > Lagenorhynchus > Lagenorhynchus albirostris. The sequence goes on along the minus strand of NC_083111.1, from coordinate 38,207,768 downwards.
AAAAGAAAGGGGTTTGCCCCAATCTTTCTTCTAATCCCAGCTAGCTCTGTATGACTGCTGATTGATTATCTTGGTAGCCCAAGGTAATGTCAGTCCCAGACATTACGTTGTTTTATTGCATTAATTAAGTTAGTTAATTCAGTTTGATCAGTGCTTTCTAATAGAACTTTCTGACATCATGGAAATGATCTGTATCTGTGCTGTCCAGTACCATAGCCACTAGCCACAGGTGGCGATTACACTTGCAATGTGGCTATTGCTACTGAAGAACTGGATTTTAAACTTTATTTAATGTTAATTCACTTTTTAAAATAAATTTATTTATTTATTCGTTTAAGTTTTGGCTGCTTTGGGTCTTCGTTGCTGTGTGCGGGCTTTCTCTAGTTGAGGCGAGCGGGGTTTACTCTTCGTTGCGGTGTGTGGGCTTCTCATTGCAGTAGCTTCTCTTGTTGAGGAGCGTGGGCTCTAGGTGCGCGGGCTTCAGTAGTTGTGGCACGCGGGCTCAGTAGTTGTGGCTCGCGGGCTCTAGAGCACAGGCTCAGTATCTGTGGCGCACGGGCTTAGTTGCTCCGCGGCATGTGGGATCTTCCCGGACCAGGGCTCGAACCCGTGTCCCCTGCATTGGCAGGCAGATTCTTAACCACTGCGCCACCAGGGAATCCCTGTTAATTCACTTTTAATTTAAGCAGCCACATGTGGCTACTGTATTGAACAACACAGCTCATAGATGTCCTCTGACATGGAAGTCAGACATAGCTTGGATCGGTGCAATAGGTATACCTGAAGAATTCACTGAAAGAGTGACGCTGTTGTACCTTGATGAATCTTCACCAAATACAGTTGATCCAAGGGTAATTTGTTAGAAATCAAGTGTTTGCTTTTGAGTGAAAATGTTATCTGCAGAGTGGAGATCAGGCTTCCTCTTGTTTGTGACCGAACCACATGAACTTCAACTGAAAGATGTTTGCTAATTTGATGAGAAGTGGAACATTTTCTCCTGTGCAGTCATGTGATCATTTAGGCCTCAGCATGGGTTTTAGTGAATTCCCACAGGTCTAGGAAGCTGAGTTTAGAAAGTTTCTGGCCAGTAAAAGAATATTCTGTTTATATTACAAGTTCAAATGTGAGTGTCCAAACTATGCTGGTTTCTGAGTACATTATGAAACAAACTCTTTTTCTTCCTCCCTCAGAACCAAAGAAAATGGCTTTGACAGAGAGCCTTTGCACTCAGAACATCCAAGCAAGCGACCATGCACTATTAGCCCAGGCCAGCGGTACAGTCCAAATAATGGCTTATCCTACCAGCCCAATGGCCTGCCTCACCCCACCCCTCCTCCACCTCAGCATTACCGTTTGGATGATATGGCCATTGCCCACCACTACAGGGACTCCTATCGACACCCCAGCCACAGGGACCTCAGGGACAGAAACAGACCTATGGGTAAGACTGAAGGATCTCTTCACTTCTTTTGGGACTGTATGCTTTAAGACTTGCATCATTACTTCTCAGCTAAACTTGAGGCTTGATATCTGTGATGGGGTAAAAATTCCCTTTCTTTATGTAGTGTCTCCTTTATGAGAAAACTTTGTTGGTATTACTGTGTCCTTTAACAGCTGTGCTTTCTCTCTCTTAATTACTCACGTTCTTTGGGACAGCAGGTTATTATTTGGGGAGGGGGGACATCTAAATACAACCTCTTGAACTGTATTAACATACGCAAAACAAGTTTTTAATTTTTTTTTTAATATGAGGGATTTCGTATGTAGTTAGTCTGCCACAAGTATTTTTAAAAAATCAGTTTATTTCATTCTATCTTTTATTTCAGATAGTCTCAAAGTTCATTTGGAGCTTTCCAGTCTCTGTGATAGTCTGTATTTGAAAAATACAATATGGTATTATTATGTCTGTGGTTTAAGTCAACAGATGTTCTTTGAGGAATGATTTAGTACTTTTTTTTGTTTTCCAACTTAGAAGTGTCAGTGATTCAATTTAGTGTTGAAAATTTAGTGTCAAAGATCAGAATACCAAAGAAGGGAATGAGTTTGGGTAAATACGTGTTCTGTTTGCCTGTGTTCATTCCTTCTTTGCATAAAACTGTTGGAAGTGAAGCATTTAGGAGACACTGTCTTCTAAAGAACAGGTGGTCACCATGAAAAATGAGAAGGAAGACGAATAGGTAAGTTTTGATACATGATCAGTGTTTGAGGTGATAGCATTAGAGCACTGTTCCTGTTCCTGGGGCTTCTTGAATTCTTGATTTTTCGCGAGTCAACCTAGTGATAAACTGAGAGCAATAGTCAGCCCTCTCTCTAGTCTTTTTCTGTCCCCTGAATCCATGCTGTCCAGCAGCAGGACTGCCTTTACCTCTTAACTGGTTGCTGGCAAACTTCCCTGACATGGGATGGTTTGGTGGGCAAGATACTGGAAGCAGCACAGGACGAAGTCCAAGTAGAAAAGCAGAACACAGAGCTGAAGGCTCAGAACTTGGGAAGCACAGCCAGTTCGCTGCCTGAGTAGTAGGACAACATTTTTTTTAGCCACAGGCAGAGAGCGTGTGGTGAGCAGAGGTTTATGTTAGACTTCTAACTAGGTTAGTAGGACATAGGGGCTTCCATATGTAGGGTCTTTTGCTTGAAAACACAACCCTCCAAATGTTTAGAAAGCAGAGAGGGAGAGTCAGGTTGAGGGGAGGGACGATGGAGGCCCTGGATGTGAGATAGTAAAATAGTAGTTTCACTTCCCCACAACATCATTTCTACATTTATATAGTGTGTCAGACAAATGGCTAAGCATATAATTTGTTCTTTCTTAATAACCAATCTGTCTAATGTTCTCTCAGGTACCATTTCGAAGAGCTCTCAAAAATGGTTATGTTATTTCTCAGTCTGGACTGATATTTTGACCCTGAAATCAAATGCGATAACAGCTCCCTTCAAAGCAAAAGCCTCGCCATTTATTTATGACTAATGCCCTCAAACCATGATTGCTTATTTTCAAATAGAAGTGGAGTTACCAGGTCATTGTAAGACCAACTCAAGATACCCCACTTTGTAAGTGCCAGGAAATGGCCTATTTCTTAGGCAGCAGATTCTATTTTATGAAATATTAGTTCCAGTACACTACAGAGTAATCAACAAGGAACTAATTATGCTTATATTCAATGATTATGTTTTCATCTAGTAATATAAAATATTCCTTTATGGGTTATATCTGTACCCACTGGTTTTATGTGATTTTTTTTATCAGACCATGTTCCTTACCTTTTAATTATATTAGCTTATAAAACTAATAGTGGTAGTCTTTATAAATATACGCAACTACTTAACTGTCCCTGAAGTCTGGCCTAGTTTATTATGTGTTAAAGTAAAGTAAAACCTTGACGTATGAGTAACAAATCATGGTGTTACATCAGGCCGCCATTTTGAGAATATAAAAATGGTCATAAATGTATACTTAGTCTGGTACGATTTATAAATGTCTATTATATGTAGAGACACATTTGCCGAGACGTGTACTCACTAGAATCTTTTAATAAAATAATTTTACAGGCAGCATTAGTTTATAAATAAACTTAGAGTTTCAGCCTAGTTAGGAATTGGGTAAGACTCAACATTAGTGTCAGATTGCCCACAAATGAAAATGTGTTTTAATGAGTCTGAACTGCTTTCCCCTAGTACATCCCTCTGGTATTATGGATATAAATAAAAATTGTGTGGTGATGAATATTTAAGTATCTGAAATAGAAAAATTAATAAATGTAAAAATTTGAGTTGTTTTATTTTTTCTTTTTAAAGATTTGGCTGTATCCAACAAATGACCTTCAGAGCTCAAAAGCAGCAAACATATGAGACCTGTATTTTTTCACCAAGTACTTGGGCTCAAACATGTTTCTAATGTACTTATTATTTTTCTATTGTTGTTAAGTGAGATGATGCTTAGCACTGTTCCACAAATGCTGTTATCCCATTAGCCACAGACATCCTATTGCTCGTTAATATTATTCCCGGTGGTAGAGCTCATGTCACTATTGATTTAATCTGCTGAAGTTTTGAAACTTTTAAGACTTCTGAAGTTCTTGGTCTTTATATAGGCCAATATAGTAAGAAGCCTCCATCATGAATCTTAACACCGCATTTATATCTTTATCACTCTCCAGTTGTTTTCTGTGATGACTCATTTCAATGGTAGTGCTTTTTCCCTAAAACACAGGCAAAAAATAAGTCAATAAAAATAACATATTTGCAAACATTTCAACTTGAAATTGTCACAACAGAGAAATAACTAAATATTACTCTTCTCCAATGTCTTTTCTATTATGCAAATTATTAAAGCTTATTTGCAATTTTACTTTTTTACCAATAGGTGGCATTGACAATTTTAGCTTTAAAAATGTATTTCAGAATATATTCTAATTGGAGAGGAATGGTGCAGTGTTTTATATTTAGCTTTTAATTTAGTCTGAGAAAGCTGACATGTATGTGCTCACTTCCATCAGCTATAAATTAAATTGTATTTTCATGGTTGGCTGAAAAAAGTCATATGACTCATTATCTTTATTTCCCTAAATCAGCTAAAAGGGGATTTCTAACCACTCAGATTTCACAAAAAGTGGAATGCAGTGTCTCATAACTTTTATTGTCATTTAACTCCTACATAACTCCCTCAGAAAAAGAGCCTAGGTGTCTATAGAAGCCTAAACCATGTCAAACTTAATTTGCTATTCAGAATAACAGTGAGAACTGGCAACTAAAATAAATAGTTTTAATTGTTTAAAATGGAAAATCTTGCCATAGCCTAGTGCCTTTCCTTGATAGTAGAACATGAGGTGTTTTACACAATTTGTCAGAAGAGCCACGCGTTTCTAGGTATCTCTGATTAGACCCTTTCTTTCACCCTGTCCCTTTAGGAAGACACATTAATTTTTTATTTTGATAAGCATCCTGGCTAATTGCTCATGTTCGTTACTATTGTTCTCACTTGGTAAGTGTTTCCTTATTACCTTTTCATGGTAGCATCTTAACTGTGATGCTAAAGAGCATTAATATTTATGTTGTGGACTACAAATTAGGATTTTTAGTTTCTTAGCTTGGATTTATGGTATTTGTCCAAAATTATATCTGGTATGTTGATTTTGTTTTCATAGAGGATGTCCAATTTATTTTTATTTTTTACTTTTTGATAAATTGAATGAGTATATTTTGCTTTTATGTTATGCAAGCCCTCTCTTCATGGCCTAATTTTATCATGAAGGTGTATGTAATAGGATTGTGTTCATTTATACTATGCTGAAATGTGGAATAGGTTTACCGTGCTTGTTTTAGAAAAGCATATCCCTATTCATGTAAAACAATTTATGCTATCTTCGTTTTTAATTCAGGAAAGCCACACTTTGAAACCACTTAATGTATACTTGTGGTTTCTTGTATTTATTAAGATTCAGGATATATTTATATTTTCACTTAGGGAACATTATATGGATAACTGGCTCAGGACTTGGTATCTCTTCATGTGTAAAAGAAATGGTTCTGACCAGATGACCTCTAAAATTCCTTCTAGTTTTCTGACATTTTATCATTCTATGAGAGACCCATGAGGTAATTCTGAATCTGAATATGACTCATGCCTCCGTTCAAAAATCGAATATATTTTCACATCCTTTAGTTTGCCCACATAGTCTTTGCTAAGTGCCTATGTGCATATGGATTATGTCCTTAATGTTTTAGGGTGATTCAACCTTCTTTATATTTATAGGGTTGCATGGCACACGTCAAGAAGAAATGATTGATCACAGACTGACAGACAGAGAATGGGCAGAGGAATGGAAACATCTTGACCATGTAAGATGTTGGTAATCATTTCAAAAAATGTTTTGAAAACAGCTGGAGTGAGGTGACATGATAAAAGTGTGGGGATGCTGTGAAGGTATTTTCTGCCATCCTTGAAAAAATAATAAATGAGAATGTTTAAAGTAGAATATAGGATTTGATTTCTAAATTGATATCAAGGCCACTTATATAAGAGAAGTGTTTAGATCATGGAAAGGATTCCCTAAAGCCAGATCAGTGGGCTGCTGTTTTATTTGTAGAGAGTTATTTATTTTATCCAGTAATGGGATTAGTATTTGGAAAGATGGGTTTACTTCAGCTGAAATATCCCTGTCATGCCTCCCACATTTTATTCTCATTCCTATTGAGTTAACTCATCTATTGGATCTCTGTGTCAAATCTAACCTTTGAAAATATTAGACGGAAGGCTTCAGAATAAAATAGCATTCTTCATTGTCCTAAAATAGTTTGTTTCATTACCCACCAAAGTCTGTGAGTTGTGGTGATTGATAATATATCCTTCCTTTCTCCCCCTGCCCATTTCTTCCATAGCTGTTAAACTGCATAATGGACATGGTAGAAAAAACAAGGCGATCTCTCACTGTACTAAGGCGATGTCAGGAAGCGGACCGGGAGGAATTGAATTACTGGATCCGGCGGTACAGCGATGCTGAGGACTTAAAAAAGGGCGGCAGCGGTAGCAGCAGCCACTCCAGGCAGCAGAGTCCTGTCAATCCAGACCCAGTGGCGTTAGGTATCTTTTCTTCAGATGGACATATTGAACAGATACTTCTTATGCTATTAATGCCGATTTTATTTTTAACTCGTCTTTTCAAAAATAACGGCTATACAGGGAATTGTAGAACAATAAACACTTTATATCCTCAAATATGTCTTGTCTGTTAGGCAGATTGGCATAGAAAGAGGCAGTTACAAAAATTAAACTCCTTTTCTAGGTTAATGTTTTGGGCTTATGACAAAGCTTCAAAGCTGGACCAGAATTTCACATGAATCACTAAAATGCATGCTCCTTCATAAAATAGCTCTTTGGACCCTGTCTCCAACCTGCAAAGACAAAATCTCTGGGAGTGGGCTTGGAGCTTCTAGCAAGCTCTCCGGGGAATTCTGCTGCACCCTAGTGTTTGAGAGTAATTTATCTCAAAACGCTTCCAGGAAGAGACCTAAGGGCTCTATAGTTTGCCCACTGCCACTTGAAAATTAGTGATATAGATTTAGCTCTTCCATGACCTTAACTTAGATTGCTTAACTGTGATTTTATTAATTCTAGTAACTTACAGGACTATTAATATAGCAGTGCTTTAGAAATTGAATGTGTACATGTGGCCGTATTTAGTATTGAGATTTGGGAATTGTTGGGGTTATAAATAGAATGTAATCCCAAGTATATGGAAAGAAAATTTGAACCTCAAATAATTTTTGAGTGGCCTGTGGACTTTTGCCTAAATTAATAATAAGCTACTGTCATTTACGTTGCTGGCCACTACTTGTATATACAGTCTGAGTCAACTTAATGGAGATGGATTTGTGTTGACCCCTGTTCTCTCATCTCATTTTTCTTATGTGTTTAGCCCCACACCTGCTACCTAGCTTAGGTTAGGGTACAGTCCATGCTGTAAAAACAAAACTAATTACCTGTGTGCAGATTAAGCTCGTGACTTTGGCCTCATTATCATCCATGGCTGATTATCAAATATTTAAAACTTGAAGTATATTATCTGGCTATTGATCACATTATCTTTTTTATTAAAATGATTCCTAGTCATTAAAGTTTCCTTTGCGCTTAGGTTCCTCGATTCCTGCTAATCCCTGAATGCTGAATGTCTATTGCCATAATAAGTATTAAATAAAGGAAGATTCCAGGTCATTTAATTTACCCAACAAACATTATTCTAAAGGATATTTTAAAGAGAAAAGTGTTGTTAGCTTATGTTAAGGCAAGCAGTGAAAATAGGTTTAAGTTTAATTTGAACCAGATTAAACCAAACTGTTTAGAATAGAATAAGCATCTTGCTTTTTACTTCTGTATTGTGAACCAAAATTGGCTAATAATAATAATAATAAAGAGAATATTTGTAATCATCCAATCTAGGCAAAAATTGAGAGCCTTAAATTAAACAAAACTTTGGGAGTAAAAATATCCATTTTAGCTGGCTCTATTTAACAAATTCATCGAGTCAGTGCTTATTTGTTGAACCTGGCTTACTGTGTGTCAGGCATCATGCTAGTGACTGTAATAAAGGAAAAATATTCTTAATTCCTTCCTTTGAGGAACTTTTAAGCTAGTGGAAGAGATAGGCAAGGAGATATCTAGTGGTCATACCAGCAGGCCGCTCAATTCAGTCCTCTGCACTGACAGGATTAATATTATCTGCTGTCTATTGTAAAAGAAAAAATTCAGAAATGGGTAGGATTTCAGACCTATGTGAGTTATATTCAGCACACTGAACATAGGACCGTTACCATGTAATCACCTATAGTCACGCATTCTAGTGATGCAAGTGTTCATCGTTCTCCAGGAAGCTAGGTTTAGTTTCCCTGTTATGTAATCAAAAGAATAAACTTGGTTTTAAAAACTCCTTAAGAGTACACAAATTACATTACTTTTAATGATGCTTAATGAATTCATATTTTTGGTAAAAAAGAGATCGCTTTGGTTTTAAGCTTTTATAGATTGTATTTTTCAAAGACTACAAGTAGTTCATTTCTTTGTTGGGACTCTGTTAAAACAGTCCTATTCTTTAGGGACACAGAACCCTAGATTGCGTTTTAAAGAAACTTACCACAGCCATAGGGAGAACCTGTCAAGAGCCACACAATATGCAAGTTTTAGCATCCAACAGTTATATTTCACTGGTGTCTTTTGCCAGTAGATTCCTGAAGTCTTCGAGTTCCATCCATCTTGTGAGCTGGGCTGTGGCTATAAATAAGGCAGGTAGTTTGTAATCATGGGGCACAATCATTTACATTAAGTGCTTTCTGAGGTTTTCTCTTAGGCTTTGGAGTCGAATGTATTAGTATGTGTAATTAAAGGATTAAGGATATTGACTGATAAATTTATGGATATGGATTTATGGATATAGGCATATGGATATGCCTAAGAGCTCCATATCCTATGATTATTCTACATGTGTTTCCTTTAGCTGGATTCTCTTAATTCTTAAGCTGCTGTCTGGTCTCAAATGAGACCTTCAGAATAATGTTATAGAAGATATCTTTAGTTCAAAATATTGCCCTAGTCACATTCCTATCTTAGAAACAATGACAACATTTAGTCATACACTCATTTTTAGCATTTTAAATTGTATTTGGTGACTGTACAGAGAAAAATGTAACTTCCATAACTGTTGTGTTGTGTTTGTTAAACTCATTCCCATTCTCGCTTTTGAAATATATCCATAGTATTAAGTCAGTTTGAGGGATTGGTAAGATAACATGATTAATCTATTACTAATTGAATTTGGGGAGTTCCCCCCAGATATTAAGTAAAGACTATTTTAAATGAGTAGCCTCTTAAACAGTTTTAAAGCTGAGTACACACTAAGTCCATAATGTTATTTCTACTCTTTAAGTCAAAAACAGGTTGTTATCTTGAAGGACTTTTGAAATAATACACTTTTCCTTGAAATAATAGATTTTAATTATTTGTATTATTATTATAACTCACTTGCTTTCCAGGAAAAAACTCCAAATATCCAAGTCTTAAGAAAATTAGAAAACTATTTTTTTAAACAATTTTTAATTTTTTTAAACAATTTAAAAACTATTTTTTAAACCTCAGAAAGAGGTTTTTGTTTTAAATGAAATGATACATCAACTTGATCATTCACAGAAGGCTTAGAGATTCATAAGTTTGTTGAATTAATACCACCTCCTGCCTCAAGTAATTGGTACAGAAATAATATTTTAAAATTCCTTTGGCTGACAAGTTTTATCACTGTCACATGATTGAATTATAGAGTTTCTCATTAACTGTCTCAATGCTCAGGAAATCTAGCATGAAAGTTAAAGGCACAGGGTTTGAGCAGATGTCTGAATCTGAATTCCTCGTTCTTCTTACTAGTTTTGTGACCTTTGGCAAGTAACTCTCTGCCTCAGTTTCTTCATCTGTTAAGTGGGGATGGTAACAATACATATTTCGTAGGTGTTTCTGTATTAATTGAGTTAATAGTTATACAGCATATGGGACAGTGCCTGACACATAGTAGATGTGCTATAAGTAATAGCTATTATTATGATTTCTAACATGCAATCTCACAGTTTAGAGAGTAGCGAGCCGTACATAAAATTAGTGTTATTGCTTGGCACACAAGCTTATGAAATTATAGTAGATTCTTAGGTATTTTTTCATTCCAAAAGTATTTCCAAGCAGTAATGTTTAGGTGGCTAATTTATATAATAGGCACAGAAACAAGAAAAGGGGAATTCCGTCTTAAATACAGTAAATCTGTTATACCTTTGGGACCCTAATTCATAATACAGGGCTATAGAAAAATAGTTTACTCCCATCCAAAGGAATATGTTTTTCTACTTCTATACTATCAGATTATAAAAACCACAAACAAGTTATTCAGAGTATATCTGCATATAAAAGTTTAGATTTTATGTACTTGTGTTGATTCCTTTTAAATTACATCATGAAATTCATTTCAAGATGATGCATCTGAGCTCCTAATGTAAAGTGCCTACTGTATTTAAAGAGTCTACTATATTTAGTATATTGGGTTAAAAAAGACGTGACTACTAGTTAAATATGTCCATCTTTGAAAAACAAGAAGAGATGGTTGCCTCCTACAGCATTAGGTATTTTTATTGTTAAAGATGAAAATCCTAATGTAGTTCTTGGCTTCTAGGTTGGGTTGGGCTTCTGAACATAAAGTTGAGATTTCTGGATTTATTATCCTTTAAAACAAAAATAAGTAACATTTCTAAAGATGAACTCATTTAACCCTTCCTTTCTTTTGATGGTTTTTGTAATAGATATTATCATGATCACAGCCTCATTCTGCCCACTACAGGATGAAGGCCATAACATAGGTGCTGCCAAGCTTTGAGCATTGCTGTCCTGGGTCATATGAGGTCACATTGGTTCTCCAAAGGCCATCAGCTCATCCCTTCATATATATTGATGGCGGCCCTTGCTGTATCTAGTATCCAATGGTCTCCATCTGTCGTAAGTGTAGTGCATCTTCCATCTCTTCCATACATCATAGATTGCTTTTTCTGTCTTTTCACATTTCTTAAAACATTTCCCCCACTTCGACTTGGTCTCATTTCATAGATGTATCTTCTGGGGGCTCCCCTCCTCCTCTTCTTTCATCCCCAAGCAGTTTGCATCCCAAAGTAAGCTAAACTTAATTTATAAGGTCTTTTCTATAATTTTTCCATCTTTCAATAGTTACATATGTATACATTTCACATTTTAAACCATCTCGCACAGACTCTTCTGTTTTTGTTTCACCACTGCATTTTAGAACAACCATCTATTTTACAGCAACTTATATTTTATAGGTGGTCAAGATTTAATGGTTAAAAATTAGCTTCTTCAGAATCTGAGCCTTAGAATGTTTTGCATAAGTTTGTCTAGATTCACCAATAATCTAAAATAAGAAAGTCTTAAGAGAGAAGTTGTCTCTTATAATATTGATCAATTTCAGGATTTGTTTTGGTTTTTCACTTTTTTTTTTTTTCTTTTTTGCGGTAAGCGGGCCTCTCCCTGTTGTGGCCTCTCCCGTTGCGGAGCACAGGCTCCGGACGCGCAGGCTCAGCAGCCATGGCTCACGGGCCCAGCCGCTCCGCGGCATGTGGGATCTTCCCGGACCGGGGCACGAACCCGTGTCCCCTGCATCGGCAGGTGGACTCTCAACCACTGCACCACTAGGGAAGCCCTGTTTTGGTTTTTTTAACTCAGTTTTGCATATGTGGACTCTGTTATTGCTACTAGTTAATCAGAAGAGAAAATATTAAATTAATCATTCAGTTTCTGTAGCTATTAAAGTAGTATTTGTCAGTGAATCAAAATAGTTTCTGAGCAGTACCTCTACTGTCATCACTTCATTCTTTCTGTTGGTACACCTGATGCTTAGCTAGGACACAGTAACTTAGAACTGGAGGGGATATTGTAAAATATGTATATATATATGTAAATAGGTGTATATTATATAAAAAATTTTATTTGCCTTTATATTCCGCAGCATTTTGAGAAAAAAAACACTTTCTTTTATAAAGTAGGATAGGATTAAGAAAACTTTTGCTTGATTGCAGTTGGTACTTCTATCAGGGTTCTAGGTTAGGTGGAGTTTGACTCTATGCGAATAAGACAATGTATCATTGAGAATTCTAGGGAAATGTAGCCAAGAAGGTGAAATACAGCACAACTTTCCCGTATGGCATATGGATCCTCATGATCTGTACAGACTATATAGCACACGGGAAGGTGGGTGCACAGTTGACTCCAGTACGTTATCTATCTTTGAGCAAATTTGGGGGCTATTCATGAGGTTTGAATAAAATTTATGAAAGTATCACCTAAGAAGTTTGAGGACTTCCCATCAAGGGTTCAGACAGTGAATTGCTAACTATAGACATAACTTCCCTCCCCAAGTGACATGTACTGAGGGAGTAAAAATTTACTGGTGTGTATTACTTAATCCAAACCTCTTCAATGGTTTTGTTTTGTCTAAAGTTTTGTGCCCTTTGGATGTCAGTGCTGGGTGAGAAAAGAAACTTTATGGTGCTCTTTTCACCTTAGTTTTTTTAAATAAGGAAATAAGTATACAGTTGGCCCTCTGTATCCGCAGGTTCCACATCCATGGATTCAACCTAGCACACATCAAAAGTATTTGGGAAAAAAATTCCAGAAAGTTCCAAAAAGCAAAACTTGAATTTGCCATGTGCTGGCAGCTATTTACATAGCATTTACATTGTGTTATAAATTATAAGTAATCTAGATATGATTTAAAGTATAGGAAAGGATGTGTGTAGCAAACAAATTAGCATCCAAAGCAAATACCATGCTTTTTTTTGTTAATTAAAGTGTAGTTGATTTACAGTGTTGTTAATTTCTGTGGTACAGCACAGTGGTTCAGTTATATATACATTCTTTTAAAAATTATTTTCCATTATGGTTTATCACAGGTTATTGAATATAGTTCCCTGTGCTATACAGTAGGACCTTGTTGTTTATCCATTCTATATATAATAGTCTGCATCTGCTAACCCCAAGCTCCCAATTCATCCCTCCCCCACCCAACCTCCCCCTTGGCCACCACAAGTCTATTCTCTATGTCTGTGAGTCTGTCTCTGTTTCACTCCTGGGTATATATCTGGATAAAACTGCAATTCAAAAAGATACATGCACCTCTATGTTCAGAGCAGCACTATTCACTATGCCATTTTATAGAAGGGACTTGAACATCCTCGGATCTTGGTCCCCTTCAGATACCAAAGGATGACTGTATATCCATTCTTACTGGGCAACCTGCTAAATAATAATGATGGGAGTAGCACTAACATCTAATCAGAGTTTAGGATGTGCCATGCCAAGCATGTAGTAGGAAGTACCTCGCTGAGTCCTCACAGCAGCAATCTCAAATGTGGTAGTATTGTCCCCACTTTACAGATGTGGTGACTGAGACATGGAGAAACTAACTTGCCCAGTGTCACAGGGAGAGCAGGTGGCAAAGCCAAGATTCACCTTCTCTGGGCTTTAGAACTAACTCTTCTGCCTGTGCTGCCTACGGCTGGTAATTAGTATTTGGATAACTTAACATCAATTTTCTTGTTCCCTATAAATATAATAGTCCATTAAAAAATATTTTTTATAAAGTTATAACTCTTTCCTTAACCCAATAAATGGAAAAATTTTTGTTTTTTTTTTTTTTGCTACTGTGGAGAAAGCATTTTTTTGTTTGTCTTCAGACTTTACAAATCTATTCTTATCCAGTAAATTATTCTTAAGCCAAAGTCTTTTCTCCTAAAAATAAATATCTAAAAGTTGTCTTAAGTAAATCTCTGTTTCACTGTGTCATGTGGCTAAATGTGAACTTGAACTTGACTGCACTTTATAATGATGTGAAAGGTAATTTTGACAAATCTAATTAGGCACGTGATATTTCTTGGAAGCCGTATATGCATCAAACGGTTTTATCAAGCTCTTTAGCAAATGAAAATTACTTAAATAAAGATATTTTGCTTTTCATCATTTACTGTATAGAAATGAATGTGTACATGAGACTGCATGGGTATTTCCAGTCCATTTGATTATCAAGTAGTCATAAAATTATAACGTAAACTTTTAAAAATAACCTTTTTATATTTGGAATAATTTTAGACTTAAGGAAACATTGCAAAGATAGTACAGAGAGTTTCCATATGCCCTTCACTAAGCTATAATAAGGTTTTGCTAATTCAGAATAGTTGTGGAAATTTTATGTTCTGGCCAACTGATAATCTGTGTACCCTCGAAGGATTCAAAATATTCAAATGTGTCTAAGGCATTCAAATATAAAATGATATACTTAGATAAATTGATTGTGCTTTTCTCATTCTGTAGCTCCATAAAATATAGAAAACTGGACTGAATTTCTTTTGATCTTCACCATACATTAGATAGAGTATTCTTTAAAAAGTCTGCTACTTAACATTTCTTATACATGTAGAGAAAACTTCAATTATTTGAAATTTATCATGCGTTGAAAGATTGCTATATTTATAAAAGTTAAAATGATTTTTTTTCTTCCCCTCAAACTTCTAAATACATAGACTTTCATTTGAAAATCCAGTATGGAAGAAGTTTAGTGCATATTTTATCTCTGAAAGACTGTACACTTTACTTTCAAGCATATATAAAAACATATATAAAAGGTTTCATGTCATTTTCATGAAGATGTTATTTTGGAGGTGAGCATTCCTACATCAGCTTTATTATGATCCGTTTTCTCAAACTTTTAAAATTTGGTCAGCATAAAAGCACAGCATTTCACTTAAAGTGGAACTTCATTTTTTTTTTTTTTTTTTTTCCGGAAAGCATGTCATGTACTAGTTATATTTGGTCAACTGGCTATCTGTGAATCCATTCTAATGATTCTTTCTTGCTTCCATCCATGTCAAATCCATATGATCTAATTTTTGTGAGAATTTTGAATGCTCATCAAGATTTTTTAAAGTAATTGTTAGAGCCGGTTAGCCA
Organism: Lagenorhynchus albirostris; assembly: GCF_949774975.1. Classification (NCBI taxonomy): domain Eukaryota; kingdom Metazoa; phylum Chordata; class Mammalia; order Artiodactyla; family Delphinidae; genus Lagenorhynchus; species Lagenorhynchus albirostris. The sequence goes on along the minus strand of NC_083111.1, from coordinate 38,192,734 downwards.
TGGAATCAGGCTCACTATTTATTGAAAGGTGGTAGAATCAGAGCTGTGTGAAAATTATGTTACCCTAACATTTGACTTTCTAACTACCAATTTGACTTTGGAAAAAAAAAGAAAATTACCAGATACAGTTTATTTTCTTTAATAAAATAAAATATACCCATAGAAATTCCCATACTTAAGGAGTGTTGGGAACAGTGTTCCCAAATATCATATTATATAATGAAATATTTAGAGTTGTTTTGGCTTTGAGCATACAAGGCATTTAGACCAATGACCTGTTTTCCTTGTGCTCTGATGACTGGTCTTGCTATTTTTGTTTATTTTTTAGAAGTGAAATGCCCAGCCTTTAAAAACTATGTTTTTGTAGAGAAGCCGAGATAGTGGGCATTGCTTGCTTCTACCCTGTGTAATGACATAACAGTGCTTATGGTGCTTTCCTCCTCTCTCCACCAATTTTTATCCTTTTCATAGATGCACATCGGGAATTCCTTCACAGGCCTGCTTCTGGATATGTGCCAGAGGAGATCTGGAAGAAAGCTGGTAAGAATTGTTTAAAAACACGAATTTAGTGTTCTGGCAGCTGTGTGCAGTTGTTAATGAAGTGACGTGAAGAATGACAAGAAGGGACTTTACTGCTAACAACAACAAAACAGACCCCCACATACAAAATTTAAAAATCCTGATGAATATTCTTAAACCAGGCCTGATTAGAACATGAAATAGTTTTTATTTTAGTAGCATCTGCTAGTGCTACTGTAATGAGAGTCTGGTGATGCTTCTGTTATAAACCCCATTTTTCAGGGGCTATAATGGTTTCAGGCTGGAAGCCTGAGGTCTCAGATTGCATGCAATTTTTCCTTCATGAAAACAAAGTCTGGTGTTTTACTTCAGCCTTCTCTTCTAATTTTTTTTTAATTGGGGTATAATTGACATATATCTCCTGAATTCTTTTTAAATGTATCACAGCAAATCTAGTTCACTTGCTGAGGCACTCAGAAGTTTTATGGTTACAACCAGTTTTTAAAGTTGATCTTTTGTGCTAATTAATATTCAATGACCAGAACTAAATTAAATGACAAAGTTGCTAAATTTCTGTTTTTCCTTTCCATGTATACTATCTGATTTTCATTAAGGGATATTGTTCTGCATTTTGAAGTAGATTTAAGTTTCTGATGACTCATTGACTTATTGGGCTTAAAGAAGTTCATATCTGGCAGAATCTTGGTAGAACACCAGCACTATAAAAGTTGAGCCAAAACCTTATTTTTAAAAAGAAACCAACTCAGGAGATAAAGCACAAACCTGTTTCAAGAGTTAAAAATGACATTGCAAATACATAATGTGGCTTTGAGCTACTATAACTTCAACTGTTAAAATAGTTTGTCTGAGTTGAGAAACTGGAAAATGCTGTTTCTGCAGGCGATCAGACGGGTATAGGGCTGAGAACCACAATCAAGGAGGAAAGGTTTTTTTTTTTCCCACAGAAGATATCTATTTGGGTTTTGATTTGACACAGCTATGTCTATAGTTCTGTGCAACTTGGTGACTCTGGTCCCTTGGCTCTTGTTCGAGTTTTGTGGTTGTTTTTTAAATTTTCTAAGAAATAACTCTTTTTGTAAGTGTGACAGGGAGTTTCAAAATCTGATAGTATAGCAGTGTAGATTAAGAACCAGAGAAAGATCTCTTGCATGTCCAGTATACAAATAAGGTAGATCCATTCAGCCTAAAGGTTAAGGTTTATATATGTGTGTGTGTGTGTGTGTGTGTGTGTGTGTGTGTGTGTGTGTGTGTATATATATAATCTGTATAGTCTTACCAGATTTAGAGCATCGCCTCTAAGAAGATTTTCTACCAGGATAATAGTCATGGGATACTCATAAGATGTTAAAACGTGCTGGGTGCCACCTACCTGGAGAAGGAATTGCTACATCTTCTGACCATTTTTCTTCCCCAATTTTAAGCTGTCAGTTCAATTTATTCCAATAATAGGTACGAAGAGTTGCCATTTTGGATAGCACAAGGATGACTTTTTATGTTGAGGGATAGAATCTCTGCATTTCCCTATTTATGTGTATTTAAGTTAAATCTTGATAGTTCATAAAGAAAAATTGACAGTGAAGTCTTGTGCAATCCAAATTCCTTCTGTGCTATTATCTACTCAAGCCTTTGTTTGACTGCTGTGAAGTGAGAGCAGATTTTTCTGAATATACCACCTTTGTTGGAAAGTCAACTTGAATAGTTATGCACAAAGGAAATCCTACCATAAGTGGTAAGCATTTGGAAGCAGATTCAAAACTTCATTATGTACTTTCCACTTAATCAGTTTTTTTTTTTTTTAACTTGACATGTTGTAATCTATTGAGTCCACTATTATTTTTCTTCACTGTCTGTTTTGTGGGTTTCCGAAACCAGTTCTGGGTGTACTTTGCATCATGGGGACTCTGAGAGGAGGGAAAGAGCAATCCTTGTTTATGTGGTGCCCATGCATTCTCTAAGAAGGGTTAAACCTTATCAAACCATGTTTCAAATATTTTTAATATGTGCCTATCCATCTACATTAGATCTTCAGTCTAAAATCTGACTTGGAAGTAGTGTCCATTAAATTTGTATTCTTATCACTATCTTAGGGATAGTGATATCCCTAATCTGCTGCATAAAAACAGTTTGGGAATTGTTTTCTATGGATAGATGCTAAATTTTAAGGAGCATATTGAATCTCTAAAGTATAGATGACAGTTTCACCTGGAAGTCTCAAGTAACTGCTTATAATATTTATCTTTATAGACTTCTTAGAAAGCATTTCTAGTGTTCGAAGTGTCAAGGCATTCCAACATGAGGAAAACACCAAAGGCAGAACGGGACATCTACACTCAGCCTGTTAAAATTTGAAAGCTTTTCCCCCCCAAGAGTCTAAAATTGGCTGTGGGCAATTTTTTTTCCCTAGGAAAAAACCTATAAAGTGTGTCTTTGCAATGAAACTATTATACACTACCTTTGTGACAAAAGATAAGTAAATAAAATCAAGTTTAAAGCATTTGAAAGGTATCAAAGGGGCAGAGCTCTAAAATTCAATGTACTATAACCCATGCATCTTCTTTTCAGAGAAAATTATAATTGCAAAAAGTATATCCTGTGCTTGAAAGTACATCATGTAATATTTTGCACCATTTTATTTTGAAATGATTTCGAACTTGCAGAAAAAGTTGCAAAAAATATTAAAAACAAATCCCATATACCTTTCTCCCAATTTTCCCTATTTCACCATGTTTGCTTTGATGTCTTTTGTTTCTCTCTTCCTCTTTCCTTCCCTGTTTTTCTGTTGTGCATTATATTTTTCACCTCAGTACTTCAGAGTAAGTTGCAGACATGATGTCCCTTTACCGTAAACATTTTAGTGTGTATTTCCTAAGAACAAGGACATTTTCTTGTGTAACCACAGTACAGTTACCACAATCAGGATATTAACATTCATACAACACAATTATTTAACCTACAGACCGTATTCAAAGTTTGCATGTAATCCTAATAATACAATATAATATAATGATATACATATTAAATATTTGGAGTCCTAACAAATGTCGAAGGCCATATCAGTTTTCCCCTAAAAGTAGTATTTTTTAAAGCAACCGCAAAGATAACAAAACACACTCTGAAGTTTAAAGGTCTTTATAAAATTGGAAAAAGTCTACCATAAATATAGTTTTTAAATTGAAACTGTTTTCTTCAGTATATTTCTTTTTCAAACGATCAGTGAATGTTTGCAGTTGGTAATAAATATTCAAGCACCTTGCACATGTCCTACCAATTCTCTTTGCTGATCTGTACGTGCCTGTGGGATTAGAATAGGAATGCATAATTTAAATATAAATTGCCTGATTTGCATATACAATTAGTCAAGCTACAGCTTTGATCGTAAGCAAAAATTATTGTCCTGTATTACCACTTAGATAGAATTTTAATTCACCTTGAATATTCAAACCAAATTAGACCCTGACTGTATAGTTAGAAGGGCAGTGCTTCCCTGGTGCCCCAAGTCATTTATGATAGGATAATAAAGGCATCTTTTCACCTCCTGGTGAAGAAGGTGCTGCCAGCTCTGTGCAGTGCTCTGTTTTCAGATTTTACATACATATCTTAAAGCAACCAACAAAGGCTTAACATATTTTAGTTAATATTTCCAGTCTGGATCTTTCCCTGTAATTTAGTTTATAAAATCTAGCAGACAGTAATTACAAATGAATAAACAAACTTCAGAAATAATTCTGGGAAAATGGTGGAGGCTACAAAAGTCACCGTGGTTAATTATTAGTGGAGGGCTTTTCATGATCCTCAAGTCATGAACTATGGATGTGTGAAATATAACTACAGAAATTTAAGGAACTATAGGAGGACTTGCATCTCTTAACATTTTTTATCTACAGTAAAACATTTTTATTAGGAATCTATGTTTTTAATTAAACAGAACATTTAATTAAGGTGCTTTTCAAGTGAGTGAAACAATTAAGTGCAAACACTTGAATGAAACATGTCATAATTAGTTTTAATAGAGTGTTAATTGGTAGTAGGTTTGCCAAGTTAATAATTACTGCTTATTAAATTTTCAATTAATCATTGTCATTTTGCTTTGAATAAAGATGAAAATTAGATAAACTAATTCAGGGGGAGGATATTTTCCCTTGTTAATTAGAACAGTTAATTTTTTAAAATGGAAATTACTTGTTTTAGTTGTCAATCTTATGTTGTACATTAGTCAAATCTTTGCACCCTTTCCACAGCCAAAAATAAAGAGCTAATTTGACACCTTGTAGGTTTGTAGTCAGGCCTGATTGTTTTGGCCTGCAGTATGATTCAATTGTATTTGTCTAATGCAACAGTTGGTTATGCAAGACTGTTTATATTTGATTCAGTAGATGGACAACAGCTGAAAGTCTGGAAATGAGAAAATGATTTTTTTTTAAATCCCTACCATTTAGTCTATAGAGTCATATGTCCACATTACTCAGGAAATGACAAGAAAAAGAAAAGCTGGATCTTCTGTATGTTTCATCTTCAATTTTCTTTAAAAGGGCTGCATTAAATTAATTTCGTTATTGTGTTGTATCTTTTACTAGCAAAATAACTTTGCATTTACATATGTGTCTGTGTAAAATCTGTTCCCTTCCTCTCTTTCCCTGAAAGCTTTACCCCTGTACTCCCTGTGTTCATATTAACCTGTTCATATTAACCTTCTTCTTGTGTCTGAATTATCCAGGCAGGATTCTTGTGGTTATTTTCGCCTTTTGTCTACTTAGTCTGGTCTCAGAATCCTTTCTGGGGTACTAGTTTGGTAGAAAAGTTGTAGTGATGCTACAGTAGTTTAAAAGATATTCCCAGGAGTGTAAATTAAAGGAAAAAATCTCACCCTTTGCTCTCTTAAAATGAATTTCCAAAATGTGGTTCTTCAGACAGCCGGAAGAACTGCCCAGTAATTGGGATGAAAGTCATGCGTGTTGTCTAGCATTCTGTGTAATAGCGATCAGTAGCCCAGGTCCCGCGCTAACAAAGAGCTGTTCTCTTGTCCGGTCCGGCCCGCCTGGCACACAGAGGAGGCGGTCAACGAGGTGAAGCGGCAGGCGATGACCGAGCTACAGAAGGCTGTGTCCGAGGCGGAGCGGAAAGCGCACGATATGATCACCTCGGAGCGCGCCAAGATGGAGCGCACGGTGGCAGAGGCCAAGCGGCAGGCGGCGGAGGATGCTCTCGCTGTCATCAACCAGCAGGAAGATTCAAGCGAGGTGAGGTGCCGATGGAAGACTCCCTGGGGAGATGCTTCCGTTAATGAGGGCGGGCCTTTTCGATTTCAGGAGATCACAAGTAAAGGCGGATATTGGAGTTGAGACAAACGAATCTTTTGGGGGGGGGGGGAATTGGAGTAGGCTTGGCACTTGTGGAGTTGACCAAGAGCTGATCAAATTTTGTTTTTATTAAAGGCCTAAAAGAACAACTGCCAAAAAAGATTTTTAATATATTTGGTGGGTAACAGATTAAAGTGAAATTCTTAGAACTTCCTAGCACTATTTAGATTCAGAATTCTGTTGTGTGTGTGTGTGTGTGTTAGCATATGTGTGTGGTTTCCTTCTAACAGCTGGGATTTAGGAGAGAGACCCTGTGTAAGCTGTGTAGTCTGAAGACATATTGCAGGCCAGGGATCAAAGTCACTTCCTTAACTATTGGTTCTGAAGTCGAATGCTAAACCAACGCTTGCATCAATTAAACATTTCTAAGAGATCTTCTGCACAGTCTGTTTTTGCACATTATTTGTAATAACCATTATGATGGTCATTTCATACCATAACATCACTGCCAGAGGTAATATTATTTAGTGTTATTACAGTATATTTAAAACACATTAACACGTAGCCTAAATGGCGGAAGGATCTGGGAAGTAACTAAAACACAGTGTCTAACAGAATGCCTTTCAACAGAGACTAAAGTCAGAGCAACATGGTAACGCTCTGCATTAACACAGCACCACAATCCCCAACCCAAAGGACCCTTAGATAAGGACTACAGTTAACTAGTCACACCATGCTGAACTAGCAACAGCATAAGCTGATAAATCAACGGTCCACTAAAACACATATCTACAATTTGTGAAGGAGAGTAAGAATTTAATTTGTACCAGGCTCGTCTGTAGATGAAAGACCCTGTGGGAATTATTCGATATCCAGAGTTTCTATTTAATGTGTAGCAGATGAATAGCAAGGGGACAAAAGCAATTGATTTTCAACATTTGAAAGTTTCTCGGGAAAAGAGGGACAAAGGGAAGTGTATCTGCCCTTTAACTGCAGACTTTTCCATCGTTGAATTAAACTAGACAAAAATTCAATTTTACTGGCATCTTATGGCTAAGATATTTAAAGACTTTGTTTTGTGTTTTTTGAAAGAAAACACAAATTTTATTAGCATCTTTTGGACAGAATTTGTCCTGCTCTATTCAAGTTAGTAATACTGTGAGGCACAGTTGTTGCCATCATTAAAACATTATCACTTTCATATGAACGTTTTAGGGCTGTTATGCATGTTAAGAGTATTTTATAGGTCACTAAATTCTAAAGATAAATATCTTGGAGAAATTGAGAATTAAGTCTTTATATTTGGCTAATAATGCTGTATTTCTTTAGTATCTATAAGCTGTGTACCTTTATTTCTAATATCCAGAACAATATATGAGCTTGACACTGGTATTGAGCATTATAAAAATATGGTGTATCGAGCAGTAACTAGAAATAGTAGATAGGATGAAATAACCTAGATATGAGTGATCTTCTAAAGTAACTGTTTTCTTTCTTTCTTTTTGGGTATCTTGAAAAACTGATCTTTAATAGCACTACCCTTGTCTTCGGTGACATTTCTCAAGGATTTTAAAGTAGACTATGCTAGGAGGAAAGGTTTGGGAGCCAGAGAGCCACATTTAATTCCTGGCTCCATCTATTATAATTCTGTGATTTCAAGAAAACCACTAAACCTCTAAAAGCTTTGGTTTTCTCATCTCATACGGTGGCTAGAACCTTGAGATGTAATCATTTTATCATGTTGCAGGTGAGGAAGCTCACATGGCTAGTCATGCAGCTAGGGGTTGGCAGGATCCACGCTGGAGCTCTCAGCATGCTGTCAGTCCTTACATTGTTCCAGAACAATGAAATAAGCATCATGAAGGTCATTTTTGGATACAGATTTTAAAACTGTACCCTATGGACATTTTTTTAAAAATCAGGTTTGCAACCTGCCCAGGGCAGTTTGTTATTTGATACATATTACTCTAAATTATATCCATTTATTTATTTATTCTGTCAAGAGCAAATTATTCTATGTCGGGGACAGCGCTAGACACTGAAGATACAGTGGTTCCTACCTTCTTGTTCAGTATAATTCATTAGAAGAGTCAGATCACTATATTATGAGTCTTAGTAGAGTTTAGTGCAAAGGCTTCTGGGAAAAAATTTTGTTTCATCTGATACTTAAGGATAATCAGGAGCTGTTCAGCAGCAACCTTCCACCCACCTCCCACCCCACCCCCACATTGCCTCATCACTGCTTTTTTGGTCCATGCGCACGTCAGTGCTTTCTTGCAGGGAAGATGGGAAGGCAAGCTTTGCTAGGCTTTGCAAACAAGATGACTATGTGGCTGGTGAGTGTTTTAGAAGGATCACTCAGGCTGCAGTGTGGAGAGAGATGAGAGGAAATGAAAAGGAGGGACCGATCTGTTTCAGGATACAGATGAGGAGGAAGATGGTTGGATGAAGATGGTTGGCAGTGGTGCTGGGGGTGGAGAAAATTGAACCCGTGAGATAAAATGGGCAGAATTTGGGCTTCCCTGCTGGCGCAGTGGTTGGGAGTCCACCTGCCGATGCAGGGGACACAGGTTCGTGCCCCGGTCCGGGAGGATCCCACAGGCCGCGGAGCGGCTGGGCCCGTGAGCCATGGCCGCTGAGCCTGCGCGTCCGGAGCCTGTGCTCCGCAACGGGAGAGGCCACAACAGTGACAGGCCCGCGTACAGCAAAAAAAAAAAAAGGCAGGATTTGATGATTGGCCAGCTGACAAGGAAGGGAGAGAGCTGTGGTTTTTCAGTAGACATGCAGAGTTTGGGGTGTACACATCAGGTGATCTTCCTTAAGCATTAAACCTTTAAAAACTTACCGGCTTTGATCTGCCCAGCGGTTTTTTGTGAAGGTAACCTTTCTTCATTTTTTTTTTTTTGTGCATAAACAACAAAAGTTAAAACATTTTAAGAAGTTCAAATCAATTATTTAATTCAACTAGACAGACAGATTTCCTCTGTAGATTGGAAAGGGCAGATAGAGCACAAAGGCCTAAATAGTTTATGCTGTCTAATGTGAAAACCAGGATGTTGATCCTCAGCCCAGGTGCCTGCCTCTCAGGCCACTTCTTTAGTAGCTGCACGGCAGTACACTCGACCCCTTCAGGATATTCCCATCCAATTCTCTAATTTCACGTTGGTTTATAGACTAATAATCATTATTACTAACCGTTAGAATGACACTGGACTGCTTAGGCAGACACAAGCAAATGACATTTTCTGTACTTTCTCTTTTAAAGTGTATTACATTTTTCATCAAGAATGTAATGCTAGCATTAGCATAAATCAAAAGAAAGGAAATTCAGTGAATCTGGCTATCTTCAACCATTTTAATTTTTTCTATATTCATTTCTGGTTCCTATCTGTAAACATATAGAGTCTTTTTTTCCAGTGAATATTGTTAGATTTGGACTATTTCAAAAGGAACCTGCCACAGCTTTTCTTTGAGATCTGTAACTTGTTCTGGCTTAGGGGATCAAAGCACATGGCTGGAATTGAGCCTCGAACAGAGAGCGAATAGTTGTGCTGTTCCAATAGTTAGTTTCGAGTTTAAGCCACTAAAGTGATATTTTCCCCCAGATTGAAACAGTCTTTATTCGTTATTCCTAGATAGGTGCAGAAGTGCACACGCTTATATTGGGTGGTTTTGTGGCACTTAAGCAGAAACACTGACTGAACCTTTAAACTTTGTTTCCAGAACCTGCTGAGCCCTAATAGTGGGAACAGGTCACTCTGACAGGTTCATCTTCATTACCCCCTCTAGAATTAATAGAGCCATCCCCAGTGGATCCTGTGCAGTGCGGCCCAGACTCTGGGGATGGACTAAGTGGACTCAGTAGGAGGTAGTCACCACACAGTTACTACACACAGTCTCCCAGCATGGCTCCCATTAAAGCCTCACAATCTGATCAGACCTGTCGATCCCCAGAAGAATTTGGAGCTCTCACAGTATGAGCTGATTCTATGTTACCTAAGATTTTTGCTTATTTGTTTCATTTATTAAAAGACCAGCTGTCTGAATCCATAGGTGTTCATGGTGTATTGGATGGTCTGGAATGACATGAAGTGGTTCACCTCTTGGAACTTTGGTTTTTCTCATCTATAAAACTGGGATAATGTTTATAACTCACTTTGCAAGGTGGTTGAGAGGTACAAATAAGATGAGTAGAAGTCTTTTATAAACAAGTCACCTTATAAAGAGCAGTGTGAGTATGTAAGAGAGAGAAAAAATAAAAAACAATTAAGAAGCTATTCTAACAGGAAGGGCAGGGAAGGAATAGTAACCGTGAGATTGGAAAGGAAGGGAGACCATGGGGGAAGCAGGGTCTGTAGGATTTGGCACTGAGAGGTTTCAGGGGAGTTTCCAATGAGATGACAAAGTCGTTGGCCTGAGCGTTGCCAGTGACTGAAAAGGACCACACCAGAGTCAGGTTTAGGGATTACTGACTTGGGTGACAGAGGAGTATCCTGGTGGCGCTACAGAACAGGCAATTGAAAATAAGAGACAGCAGCTCAGGAAAGAAATGAAGGCTGGAGGAAGGTTTGAGAGTCATTTTCTTACAGCTAATGGTTTAAGACCATGACTGCCAAGGTAGAGTGTAGGAAGGAAAGGATATTTCTTTTCTTTATGCCAACTTCCCTCCTTGCCAAGTATTTAGGGGAAAATGAAAAACTAGAAGAGGAAGAGGTTATAGTATAAGAAACAGAATTTTATTATCTTGAAACCAAAGTTAGAAGGACTTTCAATAAGGGAAGTTTTTTTTAAAAAAGGAGGAATGGGGAAAAGGTCAATAGTGCTAAATCTTCAGAAGGTCTGAGGGCAGCGAGGAAGGAGAAAAAGTAACTGGCCACTAATGACGTATAAGTGGAAGTAAGCTCATGTTCTGTCTGTGTAGCTGTCAATGCCTATCAAGGGAGGCACGGGGCCACGAGCTTTCTAATTGTGAAGGTTGTGCCATGCAGAGATGGTATGTAGTCTCATTTGCTTTCAGCCAGTGCCAAGAGGAGGAGGTGGTGTTAGTTCCTGCCGTTTATTCAGGACCCACCGAACATCAGGACACTTCAGTTAGCACTGATATAATCCTGAATAACCCTATCGTTATGATTCCTACTTTATAGGTACTGTCACTCTACGAGGTTAAGTAACTTGCCTGTAGTTCTGAATCCACTAAGTGATATAGTTGGAAGTGAAAAACCAAGAAAGGGTGACTGGAGCCACTCAAAATTGGAAGCCATTTCCATTACACACCATGATACCTGTCTTTGGTGTTCCAACTTCCTGGTTCAACCTCTGTGTACTTTCAGGGTTGAAGTGCCCTCCTAACCTTATTCCTGCCAAAACAGGCTCTAAGAAAGATCTGAAATAGGCAAAACGTGGCATTTTGGAAAGAGTATTTGGTTTGCAGTGCAAGGACCTGAGTGAATCCAACCTTACCTATGTAATTTCATATCTAGGCAAATCATTTACTATAAAAGTTATTTACATTTCGAGAATTTTAATTATAATCATTCTACTTTATTCATTGAACATCACTTGCGTGCAAAGGTTTTTCTGGAGAATTATAGGTGTGTGAGACCTGGAGAAACTTTTTAGGAGAAAATGTTTTGTTTCTGGTAAAAGGAATTTCCAACAGTAAGAACCAGAAAGGATATTATTTTGCTGGTAGGACAGAAAGACCATTCTCTCTGTATCTAAAATAACAAGATGAAGGAAATAATTTTGTTCTTAGGGACAAAAAAGAATTGCTGATATGAAACAAGTATCAACAATCTTTGACATGCAGCTTTGACACCCAAAGCTTCAACTCATCATTTCCATTTCCCTAGGTAGCACCAGTACATTTAGAAAAGGGAGGGTTGTGTTCTGCCTCCTATTTTTCATCTGAGTCCTAGCCTAATTTTGGCCAATTGCTGATTCCCATAATAGGGAGGAAAACATTCCTTATGCTGAAAAGGGAATAATATTATCACAAATAAAGGGAGACTATAAAGTGCCATGGGCTTTGGGAATGAAATTTGCTATGAAATGGTATTCTCGAGACTTCTGTACTATTTTGGTAATTCAGTCGCCAGCATCATTGCTTAGAGGACTGAAAGGGAAGCTCAGTTATATGAAAAATGAATGAATGAATGAATGAATGAATGAATGAAAGAAGCAACTATCAGGTAATACTAGCCTGAATATGAAAAGCACAAATTGAAAAATATAAAATTAGATTAAGCCATTGACCACCTTAATCCCTGCCCTACAGTTACACCCCTGGGTATCATACACAATTTGCAGTTTCCACCTTTGTGTATGGCAGAAAGCTTAGAAACTTAAAATGGTTAAAATTAGAGTACTCATAAGATTCTGCACATTGCACAGTTCCCAGAAGTGATGGTTGAGAGGCCAAGTGCCAGTGGTCAGGCATCAGTCTTACAGGTATGGATTAGTTAACAGGAAATTTGGTAGAGCCACCCAGGAGAAATTAATAGAAATTGCTATGTCTGTCTTCTAATGAACTTTTAAAAAGGAATATGCACTTCGGGGATTTCCATTGGTTGAACACTTGAGCTAAAGTTCCCTATACATTCATGGCAATGCAATGTCAACAGCAATAAAAATATGCAGGTTTTTTCCCACCAGCTCATTTGAATTGCTCTTTGTTGCACCTTCCTAAAGTCAAAGGTTGTTTTTGTCTCAGTGGTGGGTGGTAAATGAATGGGATTGAACAACTTCGGAGTGGGACTGGAGGTAAAACTAACCAGAGCCCTTGAATCCTGGGTCAGAATCCAGAAATGCTAGGCAAAAAGGCTCCATTCCCAGCAGCTTCATAATCCAAAACATCTGTTTCTATATTTGGCACAATTCCACTTTTTTATTTGTAAAATTGTTCCCATCTTTGAAAACACTTTAAAAAATAAAGAAGTCCCCATTCTGTCTCCTCTTTCCATTCCCCAACACATGCATTTGTAATTACCTGGTTTAGTCTGTGTGTTTAATCAACTTAAATTGAGAAGGTTGCCTACATCTGATTTCAATCTGAAGGAGCCATTGAGAACTGGGCAGTTACTGCCTTGTGTCTGCCAAGATGTGCCTCTGCCAGAAAGCGGATAGGACTCACACCAGGGTATTTCCTAAAGAAGCCACTTAACTCAGATTAGATGTTTAATTTCCTTAAAATATTGTTTTGGATCTGGGTCTGTGTTCTCTAATTGGGATTTTCTGATGTTATTTAGGAATTTCACTTATTTCTGAGTTTGTTCCAGGATCCAGCTGGCATTATTCTAAATGCCTAAAGCTCAAGGAAGTAAACTTTCCTGAGTGATGAGTGTCATACCTCGCTGCTCTGGAGGATGGGCCAGGCCCATGTTTGTTCAGGCCTTTGTGGAACCATTGTCCTTGCAATAAGATTGAATTAATTTTGAGAAAGAAGGGCTTCTAATTTTGGTAATGAAGCCTCTGATCAGAGGTACATATTTTTTGGGATATTTTCCTGGCTAAATTAAAGGGAAGTAGGAAAAAAAATTACTTTCTGGTACTATTAATTTTAATTCCATTTTTATTTATGATATTAACATATAAATCAAGCTTCTAGATTTCTTCAGCTATGTTCACTGAAAACACCTTCCACTGGCCAGAGTTTGTGATCTTAAAGTTTTAATTTTTTTTCCCTTCATGGGCCATAATTTCGGAATGGTAAAGAAATATGAACATAGGGCTTAGTTCTTTCTAAAAGTTTTAAGCTGTAGTTCTTGAGTTTTTAGGCTTCCAGCACTTGAAAGACTCTAGGAGCTCCTTTAGTTTTTAGCCAAATTAGAATGAGTGCTAAAAATTGCTTTGCATATTTTGCACAGTGGTGAAGCTGTACACAGACCAGGGTGATGGGCTGACATTCCACTGGGGCATTTTTAATAGGCTTATGAGCCCACCTTAAGCCACACAGCCAACATGCTGAAAGCAAAATAATTGCAGGGAACATAGTGGGGAGATTTTTAATATCCATATATATCAGGGCTTTAAAAAAGGTATTTTAACTGTGACACAGCTACATACTATCAGCTGGTTGGGGTTACCAGATTACAGTCGGAAGTTTGTTTTGCAAGAAAATAAAACCAAGGAAGATACAGGATAAAAGGATTAATGTCAAAAGCTAAGATCACTTGCTATAACATTTCACAATGGGGATGGTCTTGCCAAAGGAAACACAAACGTTTCAAGTTGGCTTCCTGAGGTTCCCCCTTCTCCTGGAAGGGTCCTTAGGGCACTGTCATTGTTAGTCTCCTCCCTGACACTTCCTCATTCCCCAGGATCTGTCCCATTTAGGGGTTCTTCCATCTCTAGTATGTCTGTCCCCAGATTCACGATGTGTTTTATCTCAGAGGCAGCCTCATTTCTGCTTTTCTCACTTCTTGGAAAGCACCAGTGGAGATTGGCAGTAGGCTTGCTAGGGTCCTAAAACTTCACAAATATTTATTGAGCACCTACTATATATATCAGGCACTGTTGTGGGTGCTTAAAATATATCAGAGAAAAAACAAACCAAGGATCCAATCTCCAGGGAGCTGAAGTAAAGGGGATTGTTTCGAGACTTTCCTACCATTTGGTTGTCAGGTACAGTGAATAACTGATTGCAGTGGGAAGAGCTAAACACATGCCCTACTTTTTCTGGTCTGTGGTAGAGCAGAGGATAGAATCCTCTATCTAGTCCATTATATTCCTTTGAATCTAATAGAGCATCCTCATAGTCCCTTTGTGTTAGTGTCTTGAAGGAAGAAGCTTCTGCCAGGAGTGCTATCTTTGAGACTTTCCATGGTGGTAGTCGTATTAGAAAGGAGAAAATTTAGATGTCGCAGTTGTTAGTATGGGTGAACAGAGAATTTAGATGTGAAGATAACTAAACCTAAAGGGAAGGGGTTTTATAGTACAAATGGAAAAGAGCCTCAACCAGTTTGTCTAGTTTTTGTCATAATAGTTTTTGGCAGAAAAGTCTGGGCAGTTACACCAAAACCTGCATCTTCAGGGTGTTTAGTGTGTGTACACATACACACCTGGATTTTTCATTCTTATAGTTCTGAAAAATAAGGGGGTAGTGCTGCCTAGCATATTTCCTTGGACTTTAGCCTGGTCAATGTAATAATTTGGGATTTCACTTTCTTCTGCCTTCTCCAATAGAGTTGCTGGAATTGTGGCCGTAAAGCGAGTGAAACCTGCAGCGGCTGTAACACAGCCCGATACTGTGGCTCGTTTTGCCAGCACAAAGACTGGGAGAAGCACCACCACATCTGTGGACAGACCCTGCAAGCCCAGCAGCAGGGGGATACGCCTGCTGTCAGCTCCTCCGTCACGCCTAACAGCGGGGCCGGGAGCCCAATGGACACACCACCAGCAGCCACCCCGAGGTCGACCACCCCGGGGACCCCTTCCACCATAGAGACAACCCCTCGCTAGATGTGCACTCAGAACTGTCAGAGGAAAGACAACACAACCAACGTGAAACCAATTCCTCATCCTCAGATGCTCAAAGTTGTTTTTTGTTTGTTTGTTTGTTTATAGATGGACTATCCTGGTTCAGTACTTCAGCAAGAGAGAACCTAACTGTATCTTGAGGCGTTAGTAAAACAGAGGGCCAGTAACGGGTCGTAATGACTTACTGTGGATAACAAAGATTTCTTTTCCTTAGAGAACTGAAAAGAGAGCAGAAAATATAACATGAAATGATAGATTTGACCTCCTCCTTGTTATTTTCCAGTAGCTGGGATTTTAAACTAGATGACCTCATTAACCGATGCTTTACCAAACAGCAAACCAAGAGATTGCTAATTGCTGTTGAAAGCAAAAATGCTAACATTAAAAGTCACAATGTTCTTTATATACAATAATGGAAAAAAAGAGGAAAACCCTCAAGGGCATGAGCATTGGCTACAGCAGTAGACATTTTAACAAGAAGATGAATGGCGTCCGTGGGTTGCTAACTGAACTTTGAAGACCCGCCACAAAACGCGCAGATGTGTAGCATATTGGAAGGAGACACAGATGTTCGGTTTTTTTCCTGTTTCTGAAAAGAAATAATATCCAGGTCAACAGAAGGAAAAATGAAAGATGATTTGCAGTGGGATATGTGAATACAGCAGCAAGAAAAAAATGCCATAACATAAAAGGCTCCTTTATATATATATATACACACACACACAGAAGTAAGAGACTCAGCCTGCAGTTGTTAGCATCCTGGCAGCTTTGACACCAGCCAGCTGCCCTAAACAGCCCTCAACGTTTCTTCACTTTTTCAAGGTTCCACAGAGCAAGACATTGGGTCTATTCCAGCTCATTCATTTTATATTGAAAAATAATTTTTAAAAATGATGGCTCCAGCTCCAGCCCCTTTCTAAATTTTTTCAACCCCACCCTGTTTGGATTTTTAATTAAAAACTAGTAGTTCTCTTGGTGTTAAAACACTTCTGTCCTGTGAGGTTTCCCAATGGTGTTTTTCTTGTAAACGTGCTGGACGACTGTGAAGACGCGTTGTAGTTTAACCACGTGCCCACATTTAGTCTCTTTATTCCTAGTTGGTGAGAAACCTGTATCTTTCTATGCTGCTTTTATATCTGTATGTATTAGTGGTATTTCTCTAGTAGTTCAAAAAAAAAAAAAAGAAAAAAGGAAAAAAAAGACTTTTTTTGGTTGTCCTCAAGAAAAGAAAGAAAAAGGCTATCTTTCGGAGCTGCTATTTCATTCTCTTATAGAATTTTTTTTTTTCCTGAAAACCAGCATGCTTCACGGAATGCTAACATATTGGTGTTTTTGTAAGAGGGATGTACATAAATGTATTTTGCACTGTCACAATGACTCCCTAGGCATGCTTTTTTTTTTTTTTTGAGCAAACTCTTTTTAAATATGCTAGAGCCATTTCACCAAGTTTAGCTGTAGCATAGAGTAGTAGTGGAATTTTTCTTTTTTCTTTTTTTCATTGAAAAATCATTATTAGGGACTTTAAAAAATAACAAGATATCCTACTTTAAAAAAAAAGACAGTGCATGCGTATTGCTGTAAGGTTGTTTAAGTATTTCTAATTTTACAAAAAAAAAAAAAAGATAAATCATTAGAGCTCCAAATGCTGAGGTGTAGACTGACAGCTTTAACACTGCTGAATGCCAGGTTATACAGTATTCTTAAAAAAAGGGAAGTCAGCCAAAGACTGATCTGATGGACCAAAATCGGAATTTTGAAAAGCACCAGTACTACTTTCCAAAATGATCAGCAGGTTAAACATGTTCAGCAAGGTATAGTGTGAATCCATTAACCCTTCGTCGTCCAGGGTCCAGACCAGAACTACTTGTTAGTTTTGAAAACAGTAGCCCAGAATGTGGTTATGTGCTTTAGGGAAAGTCAGCAGTGCTGCAGGCTGTGTAGACAACCAAAGTTTTCAAGGCTGGGAAGACACTTCTCCACATACATACACATACCAGGCATTGATTTAAAAATCTGAAATGGTCCATTAGCTTTGGTTTTGTTTTGTTTTTAAATATAGCCTTGGATACAGTTTTAAATGGCTTTTAAGTATCTGCATATAGGTAATCTTAAATCTCTTAAACCTAACATTTTTTTGCATTTTCCCCTGTATTTTCACATACAAGTTGACTTTAATTTTGTTTGGGTGGTATGTTTATTTTTAAATGGCTTTTTAGTTTAGAAACTTCTGATGAGCAAATACATCTATCTGCATGTTGGAAGTCCATCTGCCAGCACACCTGCTTAAAGTGAGATGAAAGCACATAACCAGGCTCTGAATGGGTTATATTTTATCATGGTGCTCCCAGAATCCTTTGACCTCACTCTGCTTTCTAGTCTGCTTGTGACACTGGACAGTCCTTTCTTACAGAGCTATTATATGTTCTAGGCTACGAAGGGTTAAATAATCCCAAAAATGAGGTATGTCATACCCACACGTCTTTATCTCTAGAAGCTGTGATGTATGTGAAACAGCACTGTTATTCTTAACACTAGTGTGTAAAATAAGGATTAGTACAGTACGTCTCATTACTTTTAATTCAGGGCACCCTGAGTGAAAACAAATACAAAAAATCCCTAACTCTGAGCTCTATCTCTGATTCCTCTTCCTCCTTCCCCTCTTCCTCCTCCTCTTCCTCTCCTCCTGTTTTGCTACATTCTCCTCAGTGGCAAAAAGTTTCACTCTACCTCTGACAGCATGTATATTGCACCAGTAGCTAACAAAAACTGGTCTAGTCAAACCAAATGGGCACAAAAGAACCAGGATACCAAAAGTTAAGCTCATACAGCTGCAAACCATATCACTTCTTGGTAACAATGCAGACCTCATAAACCTAAAGAAGAGAAAGAAAAGAAAACTTTTGTTACTTTCCTTTTTTGCTTGTCACTTATATACAGGCTATGTGAGAGTATAATTTGTAGGTATAACACATTTAAAAAAAAAAGTTATCTTCATTGGATAGAATTGAATGGTGGTCGCTGATAGGAATAGGGCGTCCTCTATCTCTTATCTCTGTCTCTGACTCTTTTTCTCTTTTTCTCTGTCAGGAGACTGTGTGTGACAGGGCCACCTGTCTTTTTTTTTTTTATCCTTAACTTTTTTTTTTTTTTTTTAAATGTGTAGGTGCATGTCTTGGGGATTTAAAAATTTCAAGGCTGGTTTACTTATGCAAAGCATGCCTACGTCTGGAATACTTAGGGAAAGAAAGCGACTCCATGTTGTCCGAATTCCTCAAGGGACAGAAAAAAATTGGAGACTGCTGAAATGCAGATTTGAAGTAATTTTTTAAAATATTATTTTGGGTTCTGCGACATTATTGTGAAAAATTAAAGTTGTTGTGCAATACTTAATTCAGACATGTACCACAAGTTAACGGTAGACTAACACTGGGGGGCGGGGTCTAGGCATCATGCTTTTGTCAGCATACTCTTGAGCTTTTAAGTCTACTATGTCTGAACTGTGGTTTCTTGTTTATCTTTTTTTTCCTTAGTTGGACTGTAATGTATGGTCTGTCAACCTGTGAATCTTTAAAGTATGATTCAGGTATTGTTGTATTCTTTACTGTGTAATAAAAAAGTTTAAAAAAAAATCTGTATTCTCCTGCCTCCCTTATCATCAGTGTGTACCACGGCTGTCCACACAGTGACCCTGGTCTGGGTGTCCATCCTCATCCTCCATGGTGCTGAAGCACGTCTGTAGAGTTTTTAATTAATTAATTAATTTTTTGACTGCGTCAGGTCTTAGCTGTGGCATGTGGGATCTTTCGTTGTGGCGCTTGGACTTGGTTGCCCTGCAGCATGTGGGATCTTAGTTCTCCGACCAGGGATCGAACCCGCGTCCCGTGCATTGGAAGGCAGATTCTTAACCACTGGACCACCAAGGAAGTCCCATGTCTGTAGAGTTCATTCAACTACAAAGAATGCCTCTGTAACAGGAATTGGCTCATCCATGATTGATGAATAGGGAATGATGTCAGAAGAGTGCCAAAGTCAAGTTAGTTCAGGGGGCTGTTACCCAGGCAAGAGGAGCCAGGAAAAATGGGAAGAGAGCTACAACCTTACAGAGGAAAGGAGGGCTTGGTTTGCTTAGTTTAGCTGCTGCATAGGCGGGGCAGCAGAGGCCTTTTTGGCTGTATTTTGATAAAATTAGAAATGAGTTTCCTGCTTCTGGGTCGACTGTGCCAGAAAGGTTCATCCCAACCTTGAGCACTGGCTCTTCCAGTGCTCAGCTCACCCAGCACACCTGAATGGCAGACCCACTGCTGCAGGGCTTGCTTCCATTTGCCTTGTCCACCATCCTCTAAAAGTTGCCAGCATCTCCATTCTTCTTTTTGTATATTGTTAGACATCCCCTGTGACAATCTCCGCCTTTGCTGGGAAGTCGGAAGTATTCCCTCTGACATACATTTTTTCATGCTCTAGTTATAAACTTGATTAAGGTTTGAAACCCCAACCCTTCTCCCTCTGGCCCATGAATCCTACTAATTTTTATGTGTAATTTTCAAAACAGGATTTTGGTTTTGGTTTTGGTTTTTTTGAAGTAATGTATGTACTGTATTATAGCAGAAATCTCTCTTCCCTCTGAGTGTTCTCAACTTTGTGGGTTGAAGGATAGTTGCAAAGAACAGGAGGACAAAGCATGTACAAGGGCCTGTATCTGGAGAGAGTGAGAGCTGGTTAAGTGGAGGATGGCTTGAGACTGGCCATTCAGCTTCCTCCTTGTATCAGCTGGGTCCTTGTCCCATGGCCTGGCTTCTCTAACTTGTCTTCCTGGGAAGTGTGCCTATTTTCACATTTCTTACTCTAGAAATACACAGAAAAAAAAATACAAAACTTTAAAAAATTAATGGTGGACACCTCCTTACCGCTGCAATTGTGATAGGGTTGGATACTTACCTTAGTAGTTAATGATTTATTTTGGCAAAAGACAGGCCAGCCTGACCTAAGGTGCCTACCCTTTAATGTGTTAATGTATCTTTTTTTTTCCTCTTCAAAGTGGAACAGGCCAGAAGACAGCAGACAAGAATAGAAATGATACCCATTGAAGTAGTTCCCTTATAAGTAATTCTTGAAAACATGTCTGTGATGTTTTCATGGAAGTAGATATATTGGACAAATGGGGAATGCTTTGTAGTTTATATGAAAGACATGAGCAAAATCTGGAGACTTCTAGATGGTAGACACCATATATTTTAGAAGTGTTAATGATGTATTTGATAATATTATAAAAGAATGTGTCTGCCATGAAAGAACATTACAGCCATTTTTATGGAATGGGAGGGGATTGAATGAGCAAAGGGTCTTTGTTCTGTATGTGTGTCTATACCCTTGCTCCAAAGCGAAAAAATAAAGTTGTGTTTGCTCAAACCTGTCCCTGGTCAGTCTGTTCTCAGTCATACTGGGGAAACTGAGTCAGACGAATATAGAAACTGTTTCTTCCCATCTCACTTTTCCATCCATAGAAGAACAGATGTAGGACCAAAGTACTGTGGTCTTTTGCTTTTGGAACTTTCAGATTCAGATAACATTTTTGAAAATTCTTCAAGATTATACATGGGCAGTCTATGAGAACTCCTCAAGATCAAGACAATACAATTGCCTATTTTACTATAATAAAAATAATATTTGAATGTGGAGAAAACTTCTGATGAATAAGAGAAGGATTATCTGCTCGTAGTTCTTAATGTTCTTGTGTTGGAGTTCTGTATTCCACTGTCAAGAAAGGGATAAATTGAGATTGGTTCAAGATGGCAGAGTAGAAGGATGTGCTCTCACTCCCTCTTGCAAGAGCACTGGAATCAACAAACTGCTGAACAATCATTGACAGGAAGACACGAACTCACCAAAAAAGATACCCCACATCCAAAGACAAAGGAGAAGCCACAATGAGATGGTAGGAGGGGTGCAATCACAATACAATCAAATCCCATACCTGCTAGGTGGATGATGCACAAACTGGAGAACACTTATAAAACAGAAGTACAGCCACTGCAGTGAAGGTTCTGAGCCACATGTCAGGCTTCCCAACCTGGGGGTCCAGCAATGGGAGGAGGAATTCCTATAGAATCAGACTTTGAAGGCTAGTCTGATGTGATTGCAGGGCTTTTACAGGACTGGGGAAAACAGAGACTCCAAAAGTAGTGTGCATGTCGGGACTCAGGGGAAGGAGCAGTGACCCCATAGGAGACTGAACCAGACCTACCTACTAGTGTTGGAGGGTCTCCTGCAGAGGCAGGGGGTGGCTGTGTCTCACTGTGAGGACAAGGACACTGGCAGCAGAAGTTCTGGGAAGTACTCCTTGGCATGAGCCCTCCCAGAGTCTGCCATTCGCCCCAACAAAGAGCCCAGGTATGCTCCAGTGTTGGGTCGCATCAGGCCAAACAACCAACAGGGAGGGAACCCAGCCCCACCCATTAGCAGACAAGTGGATTAAAGTTTTACCGAACTCTGCCCACCAGAGCAACAGCCAGCTAAACCCACCACCAGTCCCTCCCATCAGGAAACTTGCACAAGCCTCATAGATAGCCTCATCCACTAGAAGGAAGACAGCAGAAGTGAGAAGAATCATAATCCTGCAGCCTGTGGAACAAAAACCACATTCACAGAAAGATAGACAAGATGAAAAGGCAGAGGGCTGTGTACCAGATGAAGGAACAAGATAAAAACCCCCAAAACAACTAAATGAAGTGGAGATAGGCAAGCTTCCAGAAAAAGAATTCAGAATAATGATACTGAAGATGATCCAGGACCTCGGAAAAAGAATGGAGGCAAAGAAAAAGAAGATGCAAGAAATGTTTAACAAAGACCTAGAAGAATTAAATAAGAAACAAACTGAGATGAACAATATAATAACTGAAGTGAAAAACACGCTAGAAAGAATCAATACCAGAATAACTGTGGCAGAAGAATGGATAAGTGACCTGGAAGACAGAATGGTGGAATTCATGGCTGCAGAACAGAATAAAGAAGAAAGAATGAAAAGAAATAACGATAGCCTAAGAGACCTATGGGACAATATTAAAGGCAACAGCATTCGCATTATAGGGGTCCCAGAAGGAGAAGAGAGAGAGAAAGGACCAGAGAAAATATTTGAAGAGA
This sequence comes from Lagenorhynchus albirostris, assembly GCF_949774975.1. Classification (NCBI taxonomy): domain Eukaryota; kingdom Metazoa; phylum Chordata; class Mammalia; order Artiodactyla; family Delphinidae; genus Lagenorhynchus; species Lagenorhynchus albirostris. The sequence continues at coordinate 38,170,283 of NC_083111.1, read as the reverse complement.
TTATAGTCAAAAACTTCCCTAACATGGGAAAGGAAATAGCTACACAACTCCAGGAAGTGCAAAGAGTCCCATATAGGATAAACCCAAGGAGAAACACACTGAGACACATAGTAATCAAATTGGTAAAAATTAAAGACAAAGAAAAATTATTGAAAGCAGCAAGAGGAAAATGACAAATAACAGACAAGGGAAGTCCCATAAGGTTAACAGCTGATTTCTCACCAGAAACTCTACAAGCCCGAAGGGAGTGGCATGCTATATTTAAAGTAACAAAAGGGAAGAACCTACAACAAAGATTACTCTACCCGGCAAGGATCTCATTCAGATTCGATGGAGAAATCAAAAGCTTTATGGAGAAGCAAAAGCTAAGAGAATTCAGTACCACCAAACCAACTCTACAGCAAATGCTAAGTGGGAAACACAAAAGAAGAAAAGGACCTACAAAAACAAACCGAAAGCAATTAAGAAAATGGTAGTAGGAACATACATATAGATAATTACCTTAAATGTGAATGGATTAAATGCTCCAAGCAAAAGACACAGGCTTGCTGAATGGATACAAAAACAAGGCCCATCTATATGCTGCCTACAAGAGACCCACTTCAGACCTAGGGACACATACAGACTGAAGGTGAGGAGATGGAAAAAGATATTCCATGCAAATGGAAATCAAAAGAAAACTGGAGTAGCAATACTCATATCAGATAAAATAGACTTTAAAATAATGTTACAACAGACAAGGAAGGACACTACATAATGATCAAGGGATCAATCCAAGAAGAATATATAACAATTATAAATATATATGCACCCAACATAGGAGCACCTCAATACATAAGGCAATTGCTAACAGCTATAAAAGAGGAAATCGACAATAACACAATAATAGTGGGGGACTGTAACACCTCACTTACACCAATGGACAGATCATCCAAACAGAATATTAATAAGGAAACACAAGCTTTAAATGAAACAATAGACCAGATAGATTTAATTGATATTTATAGGACATTCCATCCAAAAACAGCAGATTACACTTCCTTCTCAAGTGTGAATGGAACATTCTCCAGGTTAGATCACATCGTGGGTCACAAATCAAGCCTCAGTAAATTAAGGAAAATTGAAATCGTATCAAGCATCTTTTCTGACCACAACACTATAAGATTAGAAATCGATTACAGGGAAAAAAAACGTAAAAAACACAAACACATGGAGGCTAAACAATACCTTACTAAATAACCAAGAGATAACTGAAGAAATCAAAGACGAAATCAAAAATACCTAGAGAGGGGCTTCCCTGGTGGCTCAGTGGTTGAGAGTCCACCTGCCAATGCAGGAGACACAGCTTTGTGCCCCGGTCTGGGATGATCCCACATGCTGCGGAGCAGCTGGGCCCATGACCCATGGCTGCTGAGCCTGCGCATCCAGAGCCTGTGCTCCGCAACAGGAAAGGCCACAACAGTGAGAGGCCCACGTACCACAAAAAAAAAAACCAAAAAAAAACCTAGAGATAAATGACAATGAAAACACGACGATCCAAGACCTATGGGGTGAAGCAAAAGCAGTTCTAAGAGGAAGTTTATAGCAATACAAGCCACCTCAAGAAACAAGAAAAATCTCAAATAAAAAATCTAACCTTACACCTTAATGAACTAGAGAAAGAGAACAAACAAAACCCAATTTTAGCAGAAGGAAAGAAATCATAAAAATCAGAACAGAAATATATGAAATAGAAACAAAGAAAACAATAGCAAAGATCAATAAAACTAAAAGCTGGTGCTTTGAGAAGATAAACAAAATTGATAAACCATTAGCCAGACTCATCAAGAAAAAGAGGGAGAAGACTCAAATCAATAAAATTAGAAATGAAAAAGAAGTTACAACAGACACCACAGAAATACAAAGTATCCTAAAACACTACTACAAGCAACTCTATGCCTATAAAATGGACAACCTGGAAGAAATGGACAAATTCTTAGAAAGGTATAGCCTTCAAAGACTGAGCCAGGAACAAATGGAAAATATGAACAGACAAATTACAAGTAATGACATTGAAACTGTGATTGAAAATCTTCCAACAAACAAAAGTCCAGGACCAGATGGCTTCACAGGTGAATTCTATCAAACATTTAGAGAAGAGCTAACATCCATCCTTCTCAAACTCTTCCAAAAATTTGCATAGGAAGGAACCCTCCCAAAGTGATTCTATGAGGCCACGATCACCCTGATACCAAAGTCAGACAAAGATAATACAAAAAAAGAAAATTACAGACCAATATCACTGAATGTAGATGCAAAAATCCTAAACAAAATACTAGCAAACAGAATCCAACAACACATTAAAAGGATCATACACCATAATCGAGTGGGATTTATCCCAAGGTTGCAAGGGTTCTTCAATTATATGCAAATCAATCAATGTGATACACCATATTAACAAATTGAAGAATAAAAACCATATGATCATCTCAATACATGCAGAAAAACCTCTGAAAAAATTCAACACCAATTTATGAAAAAAACTCTCCTGAAAGTGGGCATAGTGGGATCCTACCTCAACATAATAAAGGCCATATACGAGAAACCCACAGCAAACCTCATTCTCAATGGTGAAAAACTGACAACCTTTCCTCTAAGATCAGGAACAAGACAAGGATGTCCACTCTCACCACTATTATTCAACATAGTTTTGGAAGTCCTAGCTGTGGCAATCAGAGAATAAAAAGAAGTAAAAGGAAGCCAAATAGGAAAAGAAGAAGTAAAGCTGTCACTCTTTGCAGATGACATGATACTATACATAGAGAATCCTAAAGATGCCAACAGAAATCTACTGGAACTAATCAATGAATTTGGTAACGTTGCAGTATACAAAATTAATGCACAAAAATCTCTCGCATTCCTATATACTAATGATGAAAAATCTGAAAGAGAAATTAAGGAAGCACTCCCATTTACCATTGCAACAAAAAGAATAAAATGCCTAGGAATAAACTTACCTAGGGAGACGAACTGCATGCAGAACACTATAAGACACTGATGAAAGAAATTAAAGATGATACAAACAGATGAAGAGATATACCGTGTTCTTGGACTGGAAGAATCAATATTGTGAAAATGACTATATTACCCAAAGCAATCTACAGATTCAATGCAATCCCTATCAAGTTACCAATAGCATTTTTTACAGAACTAGAACAAAATATCTTAAAATTTGTATGGAGATACAAAAGATCCCGAATAGCCAGAACAGTCTTGAGGGAAAAAAATGAAGCTGGAGGAATCAGACTCCCTGACTTCAGACTATACTACAAAGCTACAGTAAATCAAGACAATATGGTACTGACACAAAAACAGAAATATAGATCAATGGAACAGGATAGGAAGCCCAGAGATAAACCCACACACCTATGGTCAACTAATCTATGACAAAGGAGGCAAGGATATACAATGGAGAAAAGACAGTCTCTTCAATAAGTGGTGCTGGGAAAACTGGACAGCTACATGTAAAAGAATGAAATTAGAACACTCCCTAACATCATACACAAAAATAAACTCAAAATTGACTAGAGACCTAAGTGTAAGACCGGACACTATAAAACTCTTAGAGGAAAACATAGGAAGAACACTCTTTGACACAAATCACAGCAAGATCTTTTTTGATCCAACTCCTAGAGGAATGGAAATTAAAAAAATAAATAAACAAGTGGGACCTAATGAAACTTAAAATCTTTTTCAAAACAAAGGAAACTACATACAAGATGAAAAAACAACCCTCAGAATGGGAGAAAATATTTGCAAACGAATCAATGGACAAAGGATTAATTTCCAAAATATATAAACAGCTCATGCATCTCAATATTAAAAAAAAACAAACAACCCAATCCAAAAATGGGCAGAAGACCTAAATAGATATTTCTGCAAAGAAGACATACAGAAGGCCAAGAAGCACATGAAAACCTGCTCAACATCAGTAATTATTAGAGAAATGCAAATCAAAACTACCATGAGATATCACCTCACACCAGTTAGAATGGGCATCATCAGAAAATCTACAAACAACAAATGCTGAAGAGGGTATGGAGATAAGGGAACCCTCTTGCACTGTTGGTGGGAATGTAAATTGATATAGCCACTATGGAGAACAGTATGGAAGTTCCTTAAAAAACTAAAAATAGAATTACCATATGATCCAGCAATCCCACTACTGGGCATATACCCAGAGAAAACCATATTTCTAAAAGACACCTGCACCCCATTGTTCACTGCAGCACTATTTACAATAGCCAGGTCATGGAAGCAACCTAAATGCCCATTGACAGACAAATGGATAAAAATGAAGTGGTACATATATACAATGGAATATTACTCAGCCATAAAAAGGAACGAAATTGGGTCATTTGTAGAGATGTGGATGGATCTAGAGACTCTCATACAGGGTGAAGTAAGTCAGAAGAGGAAAACAAATATCGTATATTAAAGCATGTATGTGGAACCTAGAAAAATGGTACAGATGAACCAGTTTGCAAGGCAGAAATTGAGACACAGATGTAGAGAACAAACGTATGGACATCAAGGAGGGAAAGCAGCTGGGGGTGGTGAGTGGTGGTGTGATGAATTGGGAGATTGGGGTTGACACATACATACTAATATGTATAAAATGGATAACTAATAAGAACCTGCTGTATAAAAATATAAATTAAATTAAAAGAAAGAGATAAATATCACAGTGGGAATTTGAGACTGTGGAGAACATGGCTGCTGGAGGCCATGTGGGTCCCCACATAAATCAATGGCAACTGGAGCCCTTTTCAGTTCCTCATGTGGGGCCAAGCACCCAGTTAGCACTCAATAAATATTAATTAAAATACAACTGAGTTTGCAGCTAGAATAATGTGGTGCTAGTTTTCCCAGAAATGAACAAATTGGCCAAAGGAACAGAAAATAAGGGAAATGATTTAACTGGCTGGAGGACTAGTTTGAAGAGGGGAGACTAACCTACATGCAGCTTGATCAGATGGCATTGAAGAGGCAGCATGACCACTGTTGACAAACATCAGAGGGTATAAATGCCAAAGGGGTGAGGAAACTGTTCAGGTCACTATTTGCAGGGTAATTGTTACAGTTCTCTATTAATTTATTCATGTAGAATATCACATGTTTCTAATGTTCTGAAACATTAGAAAATATTTTGGAATTTTAGAGAGCTAACAGCCCACAGTGACAACTGGCATAGCTGGGACCTCATGGTCTCGCTTCTGACCACTTAGGGCTTGTCCAGGTTCTGGATTCCCACATGAGGTCAAGTTAAGCAGGAAGCAGGTTTACAAGGCCTCACAGGCCACAGGAAACATTTTGTTCCTGCACCCCACTGCTGTCTTACAGAATCAGAATCTTATAGCAGGATATGCAGCCGCATTTAGGGGCTACTGATGGTGATAATGAAGCTCTAGTGCTCTTTGTGTTTATCAGAGAACTAAGCCTATCTGACCAAAGGATTGGGCAGGAAGGTGGTCATCTTGGAGTAAGGGGCAGAGGGAGCAAAGTTCTCCAAACCAGTTCAATTAATAACTCATTTTGGGGGCCCCTGCATTTGCTTCAGGGAATGTTCTCAAGATGAGCTACACAAGAATGAGGACAAAAAGGTGCCACAAAAAAGAGGGCGTGGGGCTTCCCTGATGGCACAGTGGTTGAGAATCCACCTGCCGATGCAGGGGACACGGGTTCGTGCCCGGGTCCGGGAAGATCCCACATGCCGCGGAGCGGCTGGGCCCGTGAGCCATGGCCGCTGAGCCTGCGCGTCCGGAGCCTGTGCTCCGCAACGGGAGAGGCCACAACAGTGAGAGGCCCGCGTACCGCAAAAAAAAAAAAAAAAAAAAAAAACACGGTGTGATGGTGCTATGATCGGAATGTGTCCCCCCCAAATTCATATGTTGAAACCTAACCTCCAAGGTTAGGAGGTTGGGGAGTGAGTGGGTGAGAGGTGATTAGATCAGGAGGGTGAAGCCCTCATGAATGGGATTAGTGCTCTTATAAAAGAGACCCCACAGAGATCCACCATGTGAGGACACGATGAGAAGTCTGCGCCCCAGAAGAGGACCATCCCCCAACCATGGTGGCATCCTGCTCTCAGCCTTCCAGGCTCCAGAGCCATAAGCAATAAATTTCTGTTCATAAGCCACCCAGTCTGTGGTGTTTTGTTGCAGCAACCCAAATGAACTAAGACAGAAGGAGAGAACATTCCTGGCAGAGGTGACTCCATGAGTATAAGCACAGATGCCAAAAAAGCAACATCGCGTGCCTGTGAAGAAACAGCCCTGAATTTTGCTGAAACATAAGAAATAAGGCAGTGTTGGGTTTTTGTTTTTGTTTTTGTTTTCAGAGGGAGGGAAAGTTTTATAATGATAGGCTTTCTCAGGAAACTGATGATAGTTTGACTTTCTTGTGTGCAAAAAGTAGATAAATAAATAATCAATTCTTTGCTTACTTGAAAATGAGGTCAATATTTTCTCTGGCCAAGAAAAACATTTTTGTATCCTGAATTAAACTTGTTGCAAACCCTTGTTTTAGATGGTGTATACTGCTATTTAAAACCCATCTTCTGGAGGTGTAATGAAGGTGAACTAGTGGCAGACTTTTACAATTCTGCTTATTACAATTGTGCATTTTGCTGACAAAGTCACAGTAAAATTAAGGCAAGTACAAACCACCCCTTTTGATGGCGAGTAGTACATTGTTTTTGCTCTGTTAGCAAAGACTCTGAAAACTGTTAGCAAGATACTTTTTTCCTACTGTTCTACTATTTAATATGTTCCCCATAAAGTAGGCATAAAGTAATAACTATCGCTTTTTGTGGAATTAAATGGATTATAAAGAATACAAACACACATATACATAAATAAACGCATACATGTACACATGTGTACATGCATATACTGTATACATGTGTTCATGTCAGTTGCGATTACTACCTACTTTTATGAAATGTTCTTACAACATTATCATCTAAGTTAATTTCAGTAACCTAGTAATTTATGGTTCTGAAACAAAAATATTAGGTTGAATTCAAATATGCTTATACAAGGTCTGAGATTGATAACCCAAGGCTGGACTAGAAACTACTAATAAAAACGCTGCAGCTTGGTTAACAAATAACTCAGCATTTCTCAAACCACATTCTTTGGAACTGTGGCTCCAGAAGTCAGTAATAGGCGACTCATGGGAAAAATGTAAAAGGTGTTCAGTGATCAACACGTGGGTAATGTTATAACTTATATGCCCTAAGGAATCTGAAAAGTCTAGTATTGGAATTATCAGGTAGTTCTGTGTACTCTGATATTTCCCAAATTTATCTGAATGCTTTTATAAGGCACTTACTCATATAAGCTTCCGTAATACATTTTTCCCTCTCATTTATCACATTTATCATAAACAAGACCTCGAATGGATATAAATCTTATCATTCTCTCCCATTGTATTTTGCTTACAAAGGTCAGCTCTTTTTCATCCCTAACTGCACACCTAAATGACCAATCTTTCCCAAACTCAACTTTTAACAGAAACCTTTATTGGCAGTTCAATTGTCTTCAGAGTAAAGGCTGAACGCCATGGTCTGGATTCAAGGCCCTTCAATAACTAGTTTTTCTCCCTCCTTCGTACCTCTAGATTGCACTACTATCCTTGACAGATCTCCTTGCCAGCCATATTTATTTATTTATGGATAAATTAGCTATCTTCTTCCTGCCTCTGTGCCTTTGTCCACACCTTCTTACCACGAGAGAGCTGTCAATGGCCCTCTCTAGTGGAAACAGTCCCTGCTGGCTCCCTGATCCCACTTCATTCTCTTCTGTAACACAAACAAAATCACTCCATTTTCATTTGTGGACTCTTCACACTTAGGCCTGTTCTGCTTCTTTCACTACTGTAGTTGGAAATTTAAGAGAGTGGTTAAGAAAAGCATAGGACAGGAACAGATACGTAACCCCAGGTGCACATCTGGCAATGGGGAAGGAGTGTATGGAAAAGAACAGAGTCAGTCCATCCACACATCTGGACCCCCAGCTGGTACCAGTCCCGGTACGGTCACAGAACTCGAAGCTCCAGGATAGACAAGGTAGTGGCTGCACCAGTTTACTTTCCTATAACAGTGCACAAGTGTTCCTTTTTTGCCACAAGTTCCCCAGCACTTGTTATTTCTTGTCTTTTTTTTTTTTTTTTTGTGATATGCGGGCCTCTCACTGTTGTGGCCTTTCCCGTCGTGGAGCACAGGCTCCGGACGCGCAGGCTCAGTGGCCATGGCTCACGGGCCCAGCCGCTCCGCGGCATGTGGGATCCTCCCGGACCGGGGCACGAACCCCTGTCCCCTGCATCGGCAGGCGGACTCCCAACCACTGCGCCACCAGGGAAGCCCTTGTCTTTTTGATAATAGACATGCTAACAGGTGTGAGGTGATATCTCATCATGGTTTTGACTCGCATTTCCCTGATGGTTAATGATACTGAACATCTTTTCATATGCCTGTTGATAATCTTTGGAAAAAATCTATTCACATCCTCTGCCCATTTTTTAATCATACTGTTTGTTTGTTTTTTGCTATTGATTTGTATTAGCTCTTTATATATTTTGGATATTAACCCCTTATCAGATATATGATTTGCAAATATTTTCTCCCATTCAGTAGGTTGTCTTTCTATTTTGTTGATGACTTCCATTGCTGTGCAGAAGGTTTTTAGTTTAATATAGTCCCACTTGCTTATTTTTGCTGTCTGTAGTATTATTAAAATATTTATTTGTACAGTTATCCTTATTCAGAAGAAAATATTGAGGTGCAGCAGGTTTTGTAATTGCCTAAGGTCACACAGCTAATAAATTTAAAGTCAGGGTCTTAATCCAGGTCATCTGACTCCAAAGCCTGTGCTTGTAACTGCTTTTTTTGTGTTGCAAATGTTAAGGATTATTCTAGTTCTAAAATAAGATTCTATGTCATTAACACATTTAAATACTATTCTTTATTTGGGTTTTAAATGTTTAGTGAAAAAAACATGTTATAATTTGGGGGAAACAGCTGTATACTTCATCTTTCTTTTGTAGCATGGATAATGGAGTGCTCTTTGTAAGTACAATCATGCTCTTTATTCTTCCCTTGGAAGAACTGAGTAAGTGGCTCTTTGCAAAGCAAAGCAGTAAGAAATGTATTATCCCCCAATTGGGTGAAATGCATGCCATTAGAAGGAATACGATCCATAATCTAAGTCACTCTCTTCATGGTAAAATGTTCTTGGGCCTTAATTAAGGAAGAGAGAACATTAGGGTTCAATAAGAGTCAGCGTCTGTCCTGCTGTTTGGCATCTGAACTGATCTTCACACCTGATTTCCATCTGCAGATGTAATCAGCAAGAAGGAAGAGGTTTGAGAAGAGAGCTCTTATGGAGTTCAAGGAAGCAGCACTCCAGATATTTTAGCTAGAGCTGAGATTTACAGAGCAAATCAATATTATTTCATCCTTTCTACCAGGAGATTAATCAATATGATCAATCTGACTACTTAAGAAACAATGTTTGGATACAAACATTGGAAACAGAGAGGGATAGTGAATATTATATGGTAACTAGCTTCTGGACTTAGAGGAAGCAATGTCACAGTCAATGTGATCTATAGCTGCCGTAATCATGATACGGTGTTTTGAGGTCAATCTGTGAATGTGTGGCAATTAAAAATGATATAAAATTGATTCTCTAAAGCAAACCTTCTAGAAATGATACGTTCAAGCATGGGTTGTTGAAAATCAAGCTGTCCAATGCATTATTCCCAATTACTGAGTAGTTGCTTGTACATTCTGTTTAATCTAAATAAGTAAAATTCATTTTTTGCTACTACTAGTTGAAAGAATTAGTTCAACAAATATGAGTTTCTAAGCTCTGTGTTAAAGGAGGGGCTATAATTGGCAACAATTTGAATGGGACATGACCCATAATTTCATGGAACTTACAAGATAGTGAGGTGATAAATCAACCGGTACAGCCAGGATTCTAACCAAGTGTGTGAGCTGTCAAAGCTCAATCGCCTTAAACACCATCTAAGAGTACTTCCTAAATCCCTTAGAAACAGAAGTTTCCCTCTGTTCTTTGAGATTCTAATTTCTTCATGTCAGCATTTTGAAGGCGTACACTGCCTGGCATGTCTGTATCAACTTGCTATTTAAGTGTGCAGAGAGCTTGGTATTATGAAAATACACGGAAACCAATTTGAGCAAGGACAGCCAGGCTTCACCAAAATGTAGACGTCATCATAGAGCAGCTCTGTCTTTCCTTGGGCTGCTTTTTTTCTGGACCTCTTGTCTGTTCTTTCTGTGAATGAGCTGCTTCTGAAAGGTCTATAGTTTCTATTCCCCTGTAATCTCGGCTTCCATGTGACTTTGGGTTGCCATTTTAGTGGACCTATGGCATGTTTGTGACCACTGAGCACCTTTTGAACAGACTTTTTATGTTTGGGGAATTTGCCACATGATGTGGCCAATCCTACTGACTTAATGTTAAATCAAAACTCATTTTCCAACCTCCAGCTCAGGAGTAGGCTCTCCCAAATGGAGCCACTCTCCTGTGATAGTCTTATTCAGAAGGGAACATCAGGAAGAAACAGACGGAGCTGTTGCATAGAATCCATATTCTCATGAGAATAGCAGAATGTGGAGGAGAGATATCAGGCATTCCAGAGGCAGTAATGAAGATGTCACGGGGATAGTGGTGATATGCACGGACACAGTGTCCACTGTGTTAACAGCTATGTCTATGCTCAGAAGGGTCTCTACTGGAGAGGCATAGTGTGCAATTTGGAGATTGTTCTTGTACGTGAGTCTTTAAGCCTCCTGAAGCTTTCCATTAGTTTTCTAATAGCTTACAATAAACTATCTTTCTACTTTAACTCAAGGGGGTTATGTTGCTTGTAAGCAAGATCTTTGATGATAGATGCAAACTTCAAAGCGACAGTTTTCGACAGGTTCAGGATTCTGGAATATCAAGTGCAATGAATCATATCAAGCAGTAGGCACGCTCTGAAGTGATAAAATAGACAGGTTAAACTGATTCTATAATTGTCAGGAAAGAGACAGAATGAGTGTGAGAACTGAGTCAATATATCTTGATGTTTAACAGTGTAGATCTTGCAATCAAAGTTAGATTTGAGTCCTACCTCTATTATTTATTAACTGACTGATCTTGATCCAGTTATTTAATCACCTAGATTTTCATTTTTATGATCTGTACATAGGAACTACAAAATTATATTTTGCTTGGCATATGAAAAGTGCTCAGTCCTTACAATGTCATATGTAAGTATTCACCTTTATTTTTGTGATTTGCTGATAAGGATAATTATTTATTTGTTTATTGTCCAGGAATTTTAATAGAGACAATATGATCAAGACCGTCATTCATACTAGCTGAATTAGTCACAATAGTCTAACTGACACAAGAAACAACCCTATAATTTCAGAGCCTTAACACATTTACAGTTTATTTAATAGTCAATAGTCAACTCATTGTTGGTCACTTCTCATCCAAATGGCAACTCAGGGACCTAGATCATTCTGCCTCTTTTACTTCTTCCCTCTCTGAGTTCTTGGAGTCCCCCCATTTAGCCAATGGATGGGAAAAGAGAATGGATGGTTGTACACAGGAGAGATCTTTTAAAGGACAGGCGTGGAAATGTCAGGCATCACTGCTGCCCATATTCTATTGAACGGAACTCAGTTTCATATAGCTGTATCTAAGTTCAAGGAAGGCTTGAATATGTCATATAGCTGTATGCCCAGGGAGCAAGAGGATAATAATTTGGTGAACAACTAGCTGGTCTTCACCATGCTATTTCACTCTTTGGGTTTTGACAAATAGAGCAGAGCTCCAAAATTGGGATGGAGCAGCATCCAGCATTTTGCTTAGAATTTTGCCATCTAAATCTACTGTGATATTCTTTGTGTGTTTCATTTAGAACAATGAGTGTAAATCCCAGCCCAAAGATATATATGAGAAGAGCAACTGGGTAATTCATAGTTCCTGCTCATTCTGAAAAATATGATAACTGGATTTGGCTGTTTTCATACACTGAAAATGACCTTGCTTTAAAATAAACTGAAAGAGACCCAGATTCTCTTTATTTATATGTAAAGAATATTAGTTACCAGAAATTTAAATCTGAAAGGTTAAACTTCATTTTTAGATTGGTTGATTGATTAATCTAATAGAAGCAAATGGGTTTAAAAAAGAATCTACCTCAGCTCTCTGAGTTGGGATTATTTTTTGGCTTTGTAATAAATTGTACTTATAAGTGGTTGTAATTTTTATCTCTAACTATACCAACAAGGTCTGAAATGTCAGCATGTAAATTTTTCTTCTAAGGAATAAAAAAAAATGTTTAAAGAAAATTTTTAATGAGAAGTGAACACCAATACATAGCTACTTAACTTTGAAGGACTAGGTGGGAATTCTCATTAAATCAACATAAATAATACCAGTTATCTTTTGTTACGGAAAGTGCCAAACATGGATAATGTACTCCCCATTCAAAGATACTCAGATCCAATTTATGATGCCTTGTTGACCACCCATTGCTACTGCTCTGGATTTTGAGTTTTGACACATGGGACATCGGTCATTTCCAGGTATAGAAAACACAAAACACCAGTTCCAAGATAGCTATGTTGATGATGGAAGTTTATCATAAGATTGGAAAGGCCTCAGGATGACAAATCTGTGGCATGAAAACTGCCATGCATACATCACTAATGAATGATGGTACTCATTTCTGCTGAATCTATTCTTGACCTCAGAATTCTTGTTCCATCTCAAGTAGCATTCTCAGTATATCAGAATTATCACTTGTGATGAAACTCTTTTATGATCCTTGGGCTAAACTTTGGTGGTTTCATAAAAATTATTAAAAGGGATGAGAAATTAAAAACATTTAAATGTCGAGCTTCATTGTTGAAACTCGGTGGACTTAAGTCTCCAACCCTCAGCAGGGGGTTGACCCCAGGATACTGGATCCTCAGACATTAGGTCAGACTTGGGTGGGGCTGAGCAAACTGAACTGGAGTTCTGAGGCACATGGCAGGTCTGAACCCCTTGCACAGCACAAGTCCCCCTGCACACAACTATAAATTTAGAGATAGGGAAACAGACCATTAGGGTTTTTAATGTTATTTTTCATGTGGCTAATTTATAATGAATGGAAATCACTATAACACAGTGGTCACTGACAAATGTGATAGGTCCTTTCTGTTGATAACATCAGAGACTGCGGGATAAGGACAGAACCAGAAAGGTTTAGAGAAGGTAAAATACATTGAGATGCTGGTAGCTTTCAAAGCAGGATGGTGAATGACTACTTTATGTTATTAGCATGGTCACCAATCGCCAGGAACTAACATCAACAAAGGGCCCAGATCAGTGTCTGAGTTACAGGTGGGGCAACTCAACTGGAATAGACCACACTATGCACCTGGTAAAGCAAAGAAGCCAAGTTGGCATTGCTTACAGACTGGATGAACCCCAGGATCATTCACTTGACAGGGATTATGTATTTTGTAAGTGTGTTTTGTTTGCTAAGTTACTGAATAACAGGCATCAAAGCTGTTTCTTCAGACCAGCATTTCCCAAAATATGTTTGTGGTAGCCCTGCTGTTTACCAAAGAATTTGGCTCTCCGTCTTTGAAGCACATGGTAGAATTAAGATTCACCTTTGACACTGCAGTTGGACATAGCAATAATATTTGCCTTAGTAAATGAGATTTGACAGAAAGAGAAAAATGTCATTTCCTGGTGAAATTTTTTTAAAGTAGTGAATGATTTGCTAAACTTCTTTACCATTGTTGTAGTGACCATGAAAAAAAAAAATCCAACTCACACTCTTTACCACGTGAACACAGTAAGTGGAACTTCCTCCTGAACTACACTACATAAGTGGTCTGAGTGATAAATAAATTTTCTCATGTTATGTCGCTGATATTTTGGGGTAGTTTGTTACCATGGGGTGACAAAGCTCATCCTAATTACTATGATATTGTGAGTGTTGTTAGGTGTTGGGTGTAAAATGGCACCATGGTCAAATACATTGGGGATATACCAATTTAAATTTTTTTTCTGTAGGACTTTTGGAAGACTTCACTATACTAATATGAACTGTGAATTTTCAAGAATGTAATACAGCAAGTAGTGCTTCTCAAACTTATGTGACTCCAGCATTTTTTGGTTTTTCCTACGAAGATTTTCCAATGAAATACTACCTTAGAAAAACTAATATATATGAGATTTAGTTTAAAAAGAATATATAACAAAATCAGCAGATGCACCTTCAAATAAGAAGTGTGTGTGTGCATGTCTGTGTGTGTGTGTGTGTGTGTGAGAGAGAGAGAGAGAGACAGAGAAAGAGAGAGAGGGAGAGAGGAGAACAGAGGAAGTAAGCAAGAGGAAGAAAGAGAGTAAGGAGGAATTCTTTTTGTTTTAGATCTACTTTCTGTTCTATTTCATTTAAGTGAAGAAGATAGAATTTTAGTTCTAAATTTAAGAACATTTCTGTTTGCTTTAGTGCAATGAATTGGTTAGTAAGTTTTTACAGTTGTACCTGTTTTATATTATTCATAATAAATAATAGTCATTTTGGACACAATTACACAGCATGACCAAAATTCTATGCTTCTTCTAAGGGTTTATGCTTAGGTTTAGTACAATTAGGTGAAATGTTAGATTCAGAATTTTAAAATGCTTTTTTCTAAATATGAAGATTTATTTTTGTCAATAAGATAGAGCATGTTAGAATAAAATTCAAGAGCTCTGTAATGTTGATATTAAAATGTTGATGTTTGGTTACTTCTAAGGTTAACACGGTTTGGTTTTTTTTAAGCCTTATGATAAAAAAAAGCCCCATGTAGTTTGCAGCTTCTAATGACACTAGACGAATTTGGGAAGACACGTAAGTATCTCAGACTATTTCAGTCTTGTTCAGTACATGATTTCCTATGTGCATTAGTGAATATGTACAAAAACAAAGATATACTTTGGTCAAGTTCTATTGATTCTTCTCTTCATTTTCTCTTGGATTTTTCTCTCTTAATTGCACTTCCAAACCAATTACAGTAGGCTATTTACTTCCCAGATCTAAACTAGATGTGATTCTAGAAATTCTTCAATAACATATAGTTACCTAGAATTCTATATCATAGGCTATCTTCAAAGTATCTGTCATACAACTTACAAGATGATCTATAATAAGGTCCACAGGTACTTCTTAAATAATTGGGGGTAATACAAAAGCCAATATAGATATTCCTGAGGAGTTTGAAATATTATTGAGAAGAAAGCACTTTCCTACATAAAACAACTTGATAGTAATAGAAAGCAGTGTAGAACCAGGTGCTAAATTTTACTGGGATCTATACAGTCATATAAAAATTCAGAGATGGAAGACAAAATGGGTCACTAGCAAAATGGTCTACTATGTCCTATTTATCAGCAATAATCATTTAGAAAATTTAACAGAAAAAAGAGATTCAATTCATAACAGGAAAGGAAGGAAGGAAGGAAAAAAGAAGTGAGTGAGGGAAGGAAGGAGGGTGGAAGAAATCAGAACACTTATGCCTTGCTAGTGGGAATGTTAAATGGTGCGGTTACTGTGGAAAACAGTTTGGCAGTTCCTCAGTAAGTTAAACATAGAATTACCATATGACCCAGCAATTCCACTACCAAAAGAACTGAAGATAGGTGTTAAAATAAAAACTTGTGTGCAACTGTTAACAGCAGCACTATTCACAGTGGTCAAAAGGTAGAAACAACCCAAATTTTCATCAACTGCTGAATGAATAAACTAAATGTATATCCATATAATGAAACGTTATTCAGCCATAGGAAGGAATGAGATACTGATATACGACACAACATGGATGAACCTTGAGACCATTACGCTAAATGAAATAAGCCAGATACAGAGGACAAATATGTGTGATTCCACTTACATGAAATCCATTAGAGACAGAAAGCAGATTTGTGGCTGCCAGGAGCTAGGGGGAGGGAGCAAAAAGGAATGACTGCCTAATGGGTACAGGGTTTCCTTCTCAAGTGAGGAAAATGTTTTGGAACTAGATAATGGTGATGGTTGCACAACATTGTGAATGTACTTAATGCCTCTGAATTGCACACTTCAAAATGGTTAAAATGACTAACTTTATATTATGTTTATTTAACCTCAATATTTTAAAAAGCCAAGTAAAAGCTGAGAGGAATAGTAATTATTGGGGAGGGTTTATATCACCAGGTAGCATATTACAAAGCTACAAAAATTAACTGAATATTGTACATGTGCTGGAATAAATGATAGATTAAGGGAGTAGAATATAAATCCTCCAAAATATGTTCGAAGTGTTTAAATATTTGGAATTTAATAAAGAGTCTTTAAAACTGGAGGAAATTTCGATTATTTTACAAATAATTACATGGTAATTTGTGGATAAAATTAAGTGATTAAAGAATTAAATGTAAAAATAAAATAATGGAACTAGAAAAATATTGATGAACATATAAATTTGAATAAAGGAAAGCATTTATAAGCTTAACGTTAAAATATAATCATAAATGAAAAAGTTTTGACTATCTAAAATGTTAAAAATGTATGTTTATTTAAAAATTCTATACAATAGAATCAAAAGGTAAAAGACAAATGGGAAAACATTTGCAGCATATGTGACAAAGCTTGTTATCCTCAATAAATGAAGAGATGCTTAAAAAGGGAAAAATTTAAGCATGTGTGTTACAAAATAAGCCCTTTTTGACATTCCTTTAGAAATTACAACTAAAATATTGAGTTGGTTTTCAGTTACTCTTAGTTTCCTCTGCACCACACAGTTCTGTCGAAACATTGTCCTTGCTATCTCAACCCCAGAAACCTCTCTCCTCATATGAGAGGTTTGCTTTCATTTTCTGCCTCTTCTCCAGTCTTCCTGGGTATGTCCTTCTTACCTCTCCCTGCTTCCATTTTGCTAGATTTCTCCCTTCCAATATCCTTGGCATGGGTATTGGTCTTTACACAGGAAGAGCAGTCTGCCTTACCAACACTGGGACTAATTCAGGCCACTTTTCCTACAGTGAACACAACCAAGTGGAAACCAAGATAGAGAAAAAAAAATGTAGTAAACATCATGTGGTGACAGCAGCCCAAAGATGACTTTTGAGCACTCTTTTATGATTCCCATAGTTAATTGGAAGGAGGGAGCAAGGGGAGCTTTATTTCCTGAAATGAAGTAGGTAGGCTCAGAGTTATTGCATATATATATATGGTTTTACTAACAATTCCCCCCACCCCACACAAAAAATTGATACACATTTATAAGGTCAACCCACTGATTTCAGATTTGTTCAACATACTAACAGATTATGAGGAAACTGTTTCAACGACTGAAAAAATACTTAACATTGCAAATCAAGAATATAAGTTAAAACTCTAATATTAATTAACTGTAATATAAATTAATATTAATATATTAGAAAAAGTATTTAAATTAATATCAGCTTTAAGCCACACTATTTGGTAAGCTAATGTATGAATAGAGAGCCATCAAATTTGATATTTCTGTTGGTGTGAGTGAATTGAAATTCTATCTTATCACGAACCTTATTATAATCAGTATTTACTTTGTACCTTGTAACTGTACATTTTTGATGAGTAATATATTTTCTTAAATTTAATCTGAGTATGATTATGCTGCCTGTCTAGACTGTGTCTCTAGGGCAGAGAAGTGTTGTAGCGTTTTGTTTCTTTTAAAATTAATTAATTAATTAATTAATTTTGGCTGCTCTTTGTCTTCGTTGTGGCGTGCGGGCTTCTCTAGCTGTGGCATGCAGGCTCTAGAAAGTGCAGGCTCAGCTGTTCCAGCATGTGGGCTCTCTAGGTGCAGTGCGCAGGCTCTCTAGTTGCAGCGTGGGGGCTCTAGATTGCACGGGCTCGGTAGTTGCGGTGCACAGGCTTAGTTGCAGTATGTGGGATCTTAGTTCCCCAACCAGGGATCAAACCCTGGCACCCTGCATTGGGAGCACAGAGTCTTAACCACTGGACCACCAGGGAAGTCCCCTGTTGTAGCATTTTGATCAAATCTCTTACAATTAAACCCTCTATTATTCCTTTGGTCTTCAATGTTTCCCTTGGTTGTACCCAACCACATGTAAACAGCTTTGGAAAATTCTACTGGCAAACTAGAGTACTTGTGTTTCTGAAATTCTTGATAAGAAAACTGATCTAGCAGCATGTCAATGACAGGGAAAATCTATTCAGCCTTTGTTTGATTTGTGTGCTATTTGTAGTGATGGTTACTAGATATATCTATGACTCAATCTACAGATTTAATGATTCAATAGGCACATATTAAATGG
The DNA here is from genome assembly GCF_949774975.1 of Lagenorhynchus albirostris. Classification (NCBI taxonomy): domain Eukaryota; kingdom Metazoa; phylum Chordata; class Mammalia; order Artiodactyla; family Delphinidae; genus Lagenorhynchus; species Lagenorhynchus albirostris. The sequence goes on along the minus strand of NC_083111.1, from coordinate 38,151,876 downwards.
GTTCCATGAGGCACCATGTTGTTCTAGTAATTTTCCTTTAACAGGGATGCAAAATATATATATTTCCCCTTCAGGCTTTATATGAATTTAATCTATTCCTTGATGCTCTGCTTTTGTTCTCTTTTATTTTTAATTTTTTTTTCCCATCTTATTGACTAGTTTTTTCTGATAGGTGATTTTTCTATGCAGAACGATCTTTAGTTGAATGTGGTTCAAAAGGCACAAAGCCCCTGAAATTACTAACCTCTATTTCCAATTTATCCATGAGATTATCAGCAAGAAAATAATCCATTTAATTCTATTAGGAATTGAGGAAGGAAAATGTGGGCGATCATTTGCAGAAGCTGCAAAAACTATATGCTGCGATCTAAAGAAGAAATTATACTGTTTCACCACTTGTAATAAATGGTTTATGAAAAGGCCAGTTGGTGACAGATACAGATATAAGAAACATTGCAGAAGCAAGAGTTATTCCAGGAAGATGGTATTGAATACATCATTTGCAAAAGAGTCCTGAACACGGATTTCAAGTATAAAACAATTCAATGGGAAAATATGACTTAGTTTGCAATTACACTTTCAGGAACAAAACTATTACATAAAGCAACCTGTGGTGAATCTTTATCTTTTCCATTTTTATTGTTGGCAGATTATATCTCTTTTAAATTAAAAATATCCTGAAAGAAACACTTTCACTAGTGAAATGACAAAATTAATTCACCTTCTAAAACTGTCTCATTTTACACCACTTTGTGCTGTAAGCTAACAAACATGGATTAATATGCTTTAAAGCCTCAACTACTCAGAAAGACAAAATTAGTGTCTGAAGGTTGAGAATGAATGTGTTGCCTGTTCAATCCTGTATAGATATGAACTCATCTTCTTTAAGCAAAGTAAAACTTGAACTTGTTAGTTTCAAAAAGTATTTTTTTTACATATATGCTATATTAAAAAAAAAGACAACACACTTGAATGCAGATCATGATAGACAGTTACATCTGAGATGTAAGAAAAATTCTGGCACTGTGAAGGTGTCAACATAATCAGTAAAAAATTATTTTTGATGACATGAAGAGGAAAAGTGTTAGCAGAATGAGAAGAATTTTTGAACAGCAGACACACAGCAAAGTCCTTTCCCCTTGTCTGCCAAATGCACCCACACTTGTCATCAGTGAATGCAATTAAATTTTTTTTCTTTTACAATACAGAAGAGACTTTTGGCAGTCAATGAGGACTAATTTTTCCTTCATTTGTATACCCCTTTTAGCCTCTGTGAAGATGTGAGCTGAAAGATGTTCATAGGGTTGACTTTGTCCCTCAAGTATGAATTTATGAAGAAATTGAGACAGAAATTAGGAAATTGGAAGACATCAGACACTGTTACATATGAACACAGCCTTGGCCAAAAGGTTAAATCACTTAAGGGCAAAACAGTCCCTTCTGGTATTCTCGTACTTTTTTAAGACAAATGAAATTTTATTTTTCAGACAAAGAAAAAATGACAAAATAACAAAAATCTCTTCATGACCTCCTTAGGCAACAAATAGCATAAAAACTTAATAGTTGCAAGCTATATAGTGTAATCACAGAGAATTACATGGCAAGAATATATAGCACTTTTCAAAGAATATTCACATTTGTTATCTTCCATGAGCCTCAGATAAACATCCTGATATATTTTAGTTTTGTAAGTGTTAAATGTATCATGGTCTTTGGATTCTATATTCGTCTGTGGTCACTTCAGTGAAGGAAAACGTGTGGCGGAATGAAATTCTCTCAGTCTCATTTGTTCTTAACACTTCACCACACACACACACACACACACACACACACACACAAAACACACACACACACACACACACACACACAATATTTCTTCAAGTGATTTGACAGAATGAAAATGAGAATGTTTTCAAACTATAAAGCTCTGAATTAATGAAGCTATCTGGTTTTTATAGTCAACTGATTAATCCAGGTAGGAAAAAATTGACATTGGAAGGCTAGGTACAATAGTATATGAGTCTACATTTTTCTGCAACTCTAATAGTTACCAGGTTATACTTTCTAATACTGTTAGTATTGTGGCAAAGTAGAAAATATTTAATTTCTAACTGGAGTTCAAATTTACCATTAAAATTAACCATGCTGTCCCTCCCATCTGCTATCCCTGATTTTTCAAGATAACTTACACAGCAAATATTTTCATCTATTTACCTAAGTTCCTCAAAGTCAATCTTTGTTGAATTAAATTTGTTGAAATCTTAGTTTTGCTAGCATTAGTTAAATTGCACTCTTGGGACAAAATATACTTCAAAAAAATAATTTGCACCTAACTTCCCATCAACAATTACTACTGCATGTAATCAAGAGAATGGCATTTCTAATTGAAATACTTTATTTAACATCTTCTAATTGGCATAAGGTTATTGCCCACACATCATTAAGATGGGTATGGGTGATCAACAGGCATTTAGAAAGAAAAAGAAAAAACGAGGTCCTCCTCTGTGGGTTTCTGATAGTAGAGATGACTTCTTGGCAGGCTAGTCATATTTCATTATTCAAACCCACTTGTTACCTTATGCTCACATTTTCAAAGGCAGCTATGTCCAGATGGGTGAGCATTATAAGACACTATAGAAGTGAAACAAGTCAGACTCATATGGGTAACTGGGCAATATGAAGACTGACTGTACTGAAATTAGGACTTCAATTTCATAAGCACTTTTAGTGGTCTCATCACTGTGTTGTCCAGACAAGCAAGATTCTATATGAGTGGCCTGATATTGGCAGCCATTTCTTTCCTCCTCATGTTCTTTATGGCACTACTATTTACACTCTCTTTTTTTCTCTTTTGTTACATTTTGTATCAACATTAAGTTATAAGACGGTGGTTTAACATAAGTTTCCCTCCTCAGCATCTTTAGACAATGGGAAAGGCCTAGTGACAGCCACAAAATAAGCAGAATATAAAACTAGGAGTCCTTACCAAGTAGGGTCACAAATATTGGTGATTTTTTTCTAACTTCAGTTAGGTTATTTTTTCTTTGTTTTTCCCCTAGCTCTAGCATTAAAACAGAGGCCAAAAATATTTCTGAAGTCTTTATTATTTTCAACTAAAAAAATTTTATTGGCATATAGTTGATTTACAATATTGTGTTAGTTTCAGGTGTACAGCAAAGTGATTCAGTTATACATATACATGTATCCCTCTTTTTTAGATTCTTTTCCCATATAGGCAATTACAGAGTATTGAGTAGAGTTCCCTGTACTCTACAGTAGATCCTTACTAGTTATTTTATATATAGTAGTGTGTATATGTCAATTCCAATCTCCCAATTTATCCCTCTCCCCACTTTCCCCCATGGTAATCATAAGTTTGTTTTCTACATCTGTGAATTCTGGAGTCTTTAGGAGGTAGAAGAGAAAACTGAAAAAATTCAAAGGGTAGTAGAAAGTAAAGATTGAGGGCCTATGAAAAACAAACATTACCTAGAAAATGGAAGATGTACACCTTGCTGTATTTTGCTAGGTATTAATTACCCTCTACAGTATTGGATCTAATTATCCTGAAATTCCAAGAAAGAACAATTGGAGAAGTGAAAAATACAAATCCCATTGGTTTATTTTGTGTGATGGTTCACTGCACAGTCATTTCTTTAATAGAAACATGATATTTTTAAACAAATTTCTGATACAAATAATTGTATCAGAAAGAAAAACACATGGAATTAGGGGGACTCATCTAGATTTTGGTAAAGCTGAGGGAATCTGCTCTTCTTCTTTATCAATGTAGTTGCACCGTATTCTTGAGATAGTATATCTGAAGTTAGGAAACACAACTCTATAGCTAAGTTATTGTAATTTAATTAAAATTACTTGGCAATGTTTTATTTTAATGTCTCACAAGTGTAATTAGCGAATGATGGAGTTAATTATTTAAATTACTTCAGAAAATGTTTGCAAATCTTTAAACCAAGAATTAATATTTTTATTCAGTTAGTGAGTCACATTATTAGATATTGTTTTCTTCTGCCTTATAAATGGAGTAGTTGAGAGTTTCACCATGATTCAATGAATATGTGTACAGTGTTGAGAGGCACTTAAACTCCTATAATTATTTCTGCTTTTGAATCAATAATTTCAGGCTCTCACTTGCTGGTTATTATCCCTCACCTCAAATAATTATTTAAAATGTATTAATAGCATATTTTGTATTTGATGCTATACAGGGTATAGGCTTAGATTCGGTCCTTTACTGTATAACTAAAACTCAGCAGATAAATTAGACAAAAATGAGACATACCAGACACTCACAAGTAAGGAGTGATTAGGTTTATGTTAACACTACTTTGCTTTTGCTATTTTATGATGTAATTTTTCCTGATTATAAAAGAATGGCAAAAAAAGTGGGAATAGAAAGAAATATAAAGAATGGAAGGGTGTATCAAGATGGCAGAGGATTAAGACATGAAGCACACCTTCTCCCACAAAAACATTAAAAATACATCTACAAGTGGAATGATCCACACAGAACTGCTACTGAATGCTGACAGAAGACCTCAGACTTCTGAAAAGACAAGAAACCTCCATGTAACCAGGTAGGAAAAAAGGAAAAAGAAAAAGAATGAATTGGGATGGGGCCTGTGGCCCAGGGAGGGAGCTGTGAAGGAGGAAAGATTCCTGAACCCAGGGAAGTCTCCCCACTCGTGGGAGATCAGACTGGACAGAGGGGGAGCCTCAAAGCCTAGGAGGAGAGCACAGAGACCAGTTTGTGGAAGACAAATAGCGAGTAACCTGCACAGAAGGTCAGAACTGCCACCCTGCGGTGCCCAGCCTGAGACACTTGTCTGTTGGTGTGGGTGTGGGTTGGGTGCTGAAGCTCAGGCTTCAGAGGTCAGACCCAGGGAGAGAACCAGAGTTGGCTACATGGAAGCAGCCTGAAGAGGCTGAACTGTGGCAGCTGAGGGTGTACTCAGAAGAAGGCTGGGCCCACCAAAGAGGCAAGATGCCATTATTTGGGAGCACATGAGGAGAGGGGTGGGGCCACCATAAGTGCATCTTTCCCTGTGAGTGCTTCCAGACAACAGGACATCTCATAGTGGAGGCCTGGGGGCCCAGGAGGGCACGGAGAGCATCAGCATGTAGGAAATCCACGAGCAGGTGCTGGACCCTGCATCTGCTGTCTTGGGAGGGTGTGGAGAGCACCAGCCCCTAGGAATTCTGCAAGCAGGCACCAGAACCTGCACCTGCTGTCCCAGGAGGGTGCGGATATAATGCCCACCTCTAGGAAATCTGTGAACAAGCATCAGGCCCTGTGACTGCTGTCCCAGGACAGCATGGATAGCACCTGCCTTTGCCCTGACCAGGTGCTGGGCCCTGCCCCTACTGTCCCAGGAGGAAGTAGAGAGGAACTGCCCACAGAAGACCCTCAAGTAGGTGCCAGGCCCTGCCCCACTTGCCCCCTGGGAGCGTGCAAGGGCCGCTGTAATTGCACACCTCATATCAGGGGGATAACGGTCAGCACACACTGAGGAAAGAGACAACAAGCATCCAATCTAAAAGTAGCCCTTTGATTCCAGAAAAGAGGGTGGACTAGAAGGACTTGAGCTCACCTCTTCTCACAAAAACACCAAAATCACAACTAACTGCTGAAAATCCATCAATAAAAAAAGACTGGAACCCACCAAGAAAGATATTTTGCATTCAAAGACAAAGAAAAAGCCACAATGAGATGGCAGGAGGGGTGCTTTCGTGACATAATCATATCACGTACCTGCTAGGTGGACAACCCAAAACTGGAAAATAATTATATTGCAGAGGTTTTCCCACAAGAGTGAGTCCTGAGCTCATGTCAGTCTCCTCAGCCTGAGGGTCTGGCATCAGGAGGAAGATCCCCAAAGCATTTGGCTTTGAAGGCCAGCAGAACTTGACTGCAGGAGCTCCACAGGACTGGGGGAAACAGAGACTCCATTCCTGGAGGGCGCACACAAGATTTCATATACACTGGGACCCAGCACAAAGCAGTAACTCAATAGGAGCTGGGGCTGAACCTACCTATGAGCTGGAGGGTTTCCTGGGGAGGCGGGCATCACCTGCGGCTCACTGGGGGTGGGCAAGGACACTGGTAGCAGAGGCCCCAGAGAATATTGATCAACCTGAACTCTCCCAGAGGTCCCCATTTTGGCATCAAGACCTGACCCCACCCAATAACCTACAGGCTCCAGTGCTGGAATGCCTCAGGCCAAACAACCATCAGGATGGGAACACAGACGCACCCATCAGCAGACAGGGTGCCTAAAGCCATACTAAGCTCACAGCCACCTATAAACACACTCCTAGACACAGCACCACTCACCAGAGGGACAAAACCCAGCTCCACCCACCAGTGGGCAGGCACCAGCCCCTCCCACCAGAAAGCCTCCACAAGAAGCCTCAGGACAAACCTCACCCACCAGAGGGCAGACACCAAAAGCAGGAAGAACTATGATCCTCCAGATAGTGGAAAGGAGTCCACAAACACAGAAAGTTAGATAAAATGCGATGGCAGAGAAATATGCATCAGATGAAGGAATAAGATAAAAAACCACAAGAACAACAAAATGAAGAGGAGATAGGCAACCTACATGAAAAATAATTTAGAGTAATGATAATAAAGATGATCCAAAATCTTGGAAAAAGAATGGAGGCACAGACCAAGATGTTACAATAAATGTTTAACAAAGAGCTAGGAGATTTAAAGAACAAACAAACACAGATGAACAATAAAATAAATGGGGTGAAAAATACACAGAAAGAATCAATACAGAATAGTGAGGCAGAACGATTAAGTGAGCTGGCAGGCAGAATGGTGGAAATCACTGCTATGGAACAGGACAAAGGAAAAGAATATGAAAAGAAATGAGAACAGTCTCTGGGACAAATTAAATTCGCCAATATTCACATTACAGGGGTACCAGAAGGAGAAGAGAGAGAGAAAGGGCCTGAGAGAATATTTGAAGAGATTATATCTGAAAACTTTCCTAACATGAGAAAGGAAACACTCATTCAAGTCCAAGAAGCACAGAGAGTCCGATACAACATAAACCCAAGGAGGAACACACTGAGACACATATTAATCAAGCTGACAAAAATTAAAGGCAAAAAAAAAATGTCAAAAGCAACAAGGGAAAAACAACAAAGAACATACAAGGGAACCCCCCCAATAATGTTATCAGCTGATTTTTCAGCAGAAACTCTGTAGGCCAGAAAGGAGTAGCATGATGTATTTAAAATGATGAAAGGGAAAAACCTACAACTAAGAATACTATATCAAGCAAGGCTATCAATCAGATTGGATGGAGAATTCAAAATTTTACAGACAAGCAAAAGCTAAAAGAATTCAGCACCACCAAATCAATGTTACAATAAATCCTATAGGAACTTCTCTAAGCAGAAAAGAAGAAGCCACAACTAAAATCAAGAAAATTACAAACTGGAAAGATCACCGGTAAAGGCAAACATAAAGTAAAAATACGAACTCATCCACACACACAAATATGATATCAAAACCAGAAATCATGAGAAGAGGAGAGTATAAAGGCAGGATATTGGAAATACATTTGAAATTAAGAGATCAGCAACTTAAAACAATCTTCTTGGGGCTTCCCTGGTGGCTCAGTGGTTGAGAGTCTGCCTGCTGATGCAGGGGATGCAGGTTCGTGCCCCAGTCAGGGAGGATCCCACATGCCGTGGAGCAGCTGGACCTGTGAACCATGGCTGCTGAGCCTGCGCGTCCGGGACCTGTGCTCCGCAACGGGAGAGGCCACAACAGTAAGAGACCCACGTACCGCAAAAAAACAAACAAACCAAAAAAACAACAACAAAAAAACAATCTTCTTTACCTATAGACTACTATATCAAAACCTCATGGAAACAACAAACCAAAAGTTATAATAGATACACACAAACAAAAGAAAAGCAATCCAAACACATCACTAAAGACAGACATCAAATCACAAGAGAAGAGAATAAAAGAGGAAAGGAAGAAAAAAGACCTTCAAAAACAAATCCAAAACAATTAACAAAATGGCAATAAGAATATTCATATCAATAATTACCTTAAATGTAAATGGATTAAATGCTCCAACCAAAAGACATAGACTAGTTGAATGTATACAAAAACAAAACCCATATATATATGCTATATACAAGAGACCCACTTCAGACCTAGGGATGCATACAGACTGAAAGTGAAGGGATGGAAAAAGATATTCCATGAAAATGGATATAAAAAGAAAGCTGGAGTAGCAATACTCATATCAGACAAAATAGACTTTAAAATAAGGAATGTTACAAGAGACAAAGAAGGACACTACATAATGATCAAAGGATCAATCCAAGAAGAAAATCAAACAATTGTAAATATATATGCACCCAGCAGAGGAGCACCTCAGTATACAAGCCAAATGCTAACAGCCATAAAAGGAGAAATTGACAGTAATACAGTAACAGTGGGGAACTTTAGTACCTTACTCTCATCAATGGACAGATCATCCAGACAGAAAATCAGTAAGGAAACACAAGCTTAAATGACACACTAAACCAGACGCACTTAATTAATATTTATAGAACATTACATCTGAAAGCAGTCAAATACACTTTCTTCTCACTCACACACAGATCATTCTCCAGGATAGATCACATCTTTGGCCAAAAATCAAGCCTTGGTAAATTTAAGAAAATTGAAATCATATGAAGCATCTTTTCCAACCACAAAGCTATGGGATTAGAAATAAATTACAGGAAAAAACCTGTAAAAAACACAAACACATGGAGGCTAAACAATATGTTACTAAACAACAGTGGATCACTGAAGAAATCAAAGAAGATATCAAAAAATATCTAGAGACAAATGACAATGAATAAATGATGGTCCAAAACTTTTGGGACACAGCAAAAGCAATTCTAAGAGGGAAGTTTATAGCAATACAATCTTGCCTCAGGAAGCAAGAAAAATCTCAAAAAAATAGCCTAACCTTACACTTAAAGCAACTAGAGAAGGAGGAACAAACCAAACCCAAATTTACTAGAGGAAAGAACTCAGAAAGATCACAGAAGAAATAAATGAAATAGAAACAAAGAAAACAATAGCAAAGGTCAATGAAACTAAAAGTTGGTTCTTTGAGAAGATGAACAAAATAGATAAACCTTTAGCCAGACTCAAAAATATGAACAGACAATTCAAAAGTACTGAATTTGAAGCAGTGATTAAAAAGCTTCCAGCTAACAAAAGTCCAGGACCAGATATCTTCACAGGCAAAATCTATCATTTAGAGTAGAGTTAATACCTATCCTTCTAAAACTCTTTCAACAAACTGCAGAATAAAGATCACTCCCAAGCTCATTCTATGAGGCTACAATCACCCTGATACCAAAACCAGACAATGATATCACAAAAAAGAAAATTACAGACCAATATCACTGATGAACATACATGCAAAAATACTCAACAAAATACTATCAAACCAAATCCAGCAATAACATTAAAAGGATCATGCACCATAATCAAGTGGGATTTATACCAGGGATGCAAGGATTCTTCGATATCTACAAATCAATCAGCGTGAGACACCACATTAACAAACTGAAGAATAAAAACCACACAATCATCTCAACAGATGCAGGAAAACCTTTTGCCAAAATCTAACAACATTCATGATGAAAACTCTCCAGAAAGTGGGAATAGAGGGAACTTACATCAACATAATAAAGGCCATATATGAAAAACCCATGGCTAACATCATTCTCAATGGTGAAAAGCTGAAGGATGTCCACTGTCACCACTTTTATTCAACATAGCTTTGGAAGCCCGAGCCATAACAATCATAGAAGAAAACTAAATAAAAGGAATCCAAATTGGAAACGAAGCAGTAAAATTGTCACTGTTTGCAGATGACATAATACTATACATAGAAAATTCTAAAGATGCTACCAGAAAACTACCAGAGCTCATCAATGAATTTGGAAAGTTTCAGGATAAAAATTTAATACACAGAAATCTCGATGGCAGAGTAGAAGGACGTGCTCTCACCCCCTCTTCTGAGAACACCAGAATCACACATAGCTGCTGGACAATCTTCAGCAGGAAGATGCTAGAACTCACCAAAAAAGATACCCCACATCCAAAGACAAAGGAGAAGCCACAATGAGATGGTAGCAGGGGCACAATCACAGTAAAATCAAATCCCGTAACTGCTGGGTGAGTGACTCACAGACAGGAGAACACTTAACCACAGAAGTCCACCCACTGGAGTGAAAGTTCTGAGCCCCATGTCAGGTTCCCAACCTGGGAGTCTGGCAATGAGAGGAGGAATTCCTAGAGAATCAGACTTTGAAGGCTAGTGGAATTTGACTGCAGGACTTTGACAGGACTGGGGGAAACAAGAGAATCCACTCCTGGAGGGGACACACAAAGTAGTGTGTGCATCGGGACCCAGGGGAAGAAGCAGTAATGCCAGGGGAGACTGAACCAGACCTACCTGCTAGTGTTGGAGGGTCTCCTGCAGAAGCAGGCGGTGGCTGTGGCCCACCATGGGGACTAGGACACTGGCAGAAGTTCTGGGAAGTACTCCTTGGCATGAGCCCTCCCAGAGTCTGCCATTAGCCCCAGCAAAGAGCCCAGGTATGCTCGAGTGTTGGGTTGCCTCAGGCCAAACAAACAACAGGGAGGGAGCCCAGCCCCACCCATCAGCAGTCAAGCAGATTAAAGTTTTACTGAGCTCTGCCCACGAGAGCAACAGCAAGCTCTACCCACCACCAGTCCCTCCCATCAGGGAACTTGCACAAGCCTCTTAGATAGCCTCATCCACCAGAGGGAAGACAGCAGAAGTGAGAAGAATTATAATCCTGCAGCCTGTGGAACAAAAACCACATTCACAGAAAGATAGACAAGATGAAAAGGCACAGGGCTATGTACTAGATGAAAGGATAAGGTAAAACCCCCCAAAACAACTAAATGAAGTGGAGATAGGCAAGCTTCCAGAAAAAGAATTCAGAATAATGATAGTGAAGGTGATCCAGGACCTCGGAAAAAGAATGGAGGCAAAGATCGAGAAGATGCAAGAAATGATTAACAAAGACCTAGAAGAATTAATAAACGAACAAACAGAGATGAACAATACAATAACTAAAATGAAAACTACACAAGAAGGAATCAATAGCAAAATAACTGAGGGAGAAGAACAGATAAGTCACCTGGAAGACAGAATGGTGGAATTCACTGCTGTGGAACAGAATAAAGAAAAAAGAATGAAAAGAAATGAAGACAGCCTAAGAGACCTCAGGGAGAACATCAAACACAACAACATTCGCATTATAGGGGTCTCAGAAGGAGAAGAGAGAGAGAAAGGACCGGAGAAAATATTTGAAGAGAGTATAGTCGAAAACTTCCCTAACATGGGAAAGGAAATAGCCACCCAACTCCAGGAAGTGCAAAGAGTTCAACTCACAATAAACCCCAGGAGAAACAAGCCAAGACACGTAGTATTCAAAATGGCAAAAATTAAAGACAAAGAAAAATTATTGAAAGCAGCAAAAGAAAAATGACAAATAACATACAAGGGAACTACAATAAGGTTAACAGCTGATTTCTGGCCAGAAACTCTATAAGCCAAAAGGGAGTGGCATGATATACTCAAAGTGATGAAAGGGAAGAACCTACAACCAAGATTACTCTATCCGGCAGGATATTCAGATTCGATGGAGAAGTCAAAAGCTTTACAGACAAGCAAAAGCTAAGAGAATTCAGCACCACCAAACCAGCACTACAACAAATGCTAAAGGAACTTCTCTAAGTGGGAAACACAAGAAGAAAAAGACCTACAAAAACAAACCCATAACAATTAAAAAAATGGTAGTAGGAACATACATATCGATAATTACCTTAAACATGAATGGATTAAATGCTCCAACCAAAAGACACAGGTTCGCTGAATGGATATAAAAACAAGACCCATCTATAGGCTGTCTACAGGAGAACCACGTCAGACCTAGGGACACATACAGACTGAAAGTGAGGGGATGCAAAAAGATACTCCATGAAAATGGAAATCAAAAGAAAGCTGGAGTAGCAATACTCAAATCAGATAAAATAGACTTTAAAATAAAGAATGTTACAAGAGACATGGAAGGACACTACATAATGATCAAGGGATCAATCCAAGAAGAAGATATAACAAGTATAAATATATATGTACCCATCATAGGAGCTCCTCAATACATAAGGCAACTGCTAACAGCTCTAAAAGAGGAAATCAACAATAACACAGCAATAGTGGGGGACTTTAACACCTCCCTTACACCAATGGACAGATCATCCAAAATGAAAATAAATAAGGAAAGAGAAGGTTTAAATAACAGAATAGACCAGATATATATAACTGATATTTATAGGACATTCCAGCCAGAAAGAGCAGATTACATTTTCTTCTCAAGTGTGCATGGAACATTCTCGAGGATAGATCACATCTTGGGTCACAAATCAAGCCTCAGTAATATAAAGAAAATTGAAATCATATCGAGCACCCTTTCTGACCAGAATGTTATGAGATTAGAAATGAATTACAGGGAAAAAAAGGTAAAAAACACAAACACCTGGAGGCTAAACAATACGTTACTAAATAACCAAAAGATCCCTGAAGATATCAAAGAGGAAATAAAAAAATACCTAGAGAAAAATGACAATGAAATCACGTCAATCCACAACCTATGGGATGCAGCAAAAGCAGTTGTAAGAGGGAAGTTTATAACTATACAAGCCTACCTCAAGAAACAAGAGAAATCTCACATAAACAATCTAACCTTACACCTAAAGGAGCTAGAGAAAGAACAAACAAAACCCAAAGTTAGTAGAAGGAAAGAAATAATAAAGATCAGAGCAGAAATAAATGAAATAGAAACAAAGAAAACAATAGCAAGGATCAATAAAACTAAAAGGTGGTTCTTTGAGAAAATAAACAAAATTGATAAACCATTAGCCAAACTCATCAAGAAAAAGAGAGAGAGGACTCAAATCAATAAAATTGGAAATGAAAAAGAAGTTACAACAGACACTGCAGAAATACAAAGCATCCTAAGAGACTACTACAAGCAACTCTATACCAATAAAATGGGCAACTGGGAAGAAATGGACAAATCTTAGAAAGTTAGATACTTCCAAGACTGAACCATGAAGAAATAGAAAATATGAACAGACCAATCACAAGTAATGAAATGGAAACTGTGATTAAAAATCTTCCAAAAAACAGAGTCCAGGACCAGATGGCTTCACAGGTGAATTCTATCAAATATTTAGAGAAGAGCTAACACTCATTCTTCTCAAACTCTTCCAAAAATTTGTGGAGGAAGGAACCCTCCCAAAGTGATTCTATGAGGCCACCATCATCCTGATACCAAAAGCTGACAAAGATACTCCAAGAAAAGAAAATTACAGACCAATATCACTGATGAATATAGACGCAAAAATCCTCAACAAAATACTGGCAAAGAGAATCCAACAACAATTAAAAGGATCATACACCATGATCAAGTGGGATTTATCCCAGAGATGCAAGGATTGTTCAAGATACATAAGCCAATCAATGTGATAAACCATATTAACAAATTGAAGAATAAAAACCATATGATAATCTCAACAGATGCAGAAAAAGCTCTCAACAAAATTCAACACGCATTTATGAAAAAAAACTCTCCAGAAAGTGGACATAGTGGGATCCTACCTGAAAATAATAAAGGCCATATATGAGAAACCCACAGCAAACATCATTCTCAATGGTGAAAAACTGAAAGCATTTCCTCTAAGATCAGGAACAAGACAAGGATGTCCACTCTCATCACTATTATTCAACATAGTTTTGGAAGTTCTAGCCACGGCAATCAGAGAAGAAAAAGAAATAAAAGGAATACAAATCAGAAAAGAAGAAATAAAACTTTCACTGTTTGCAGATGACATGATCCTATACATAGAGTATCCTAAAGATGCCACCAGAAAACTGCTAGAGCTAATCAATGAATTTGGAAAAGTTGCAGGATACAAAATTAATGCACAGAAATCTCTTGCATTCTTATACACTAATGATGAAACATCTGAAAGAGAAATTAAGGAAACACTCCCATTTACCACTGCCACAAAAAGAATAAAATACCTAGGAATAAACCTACCTAAGAAGACAAAAGACCTCTATACAGAAAACTATAAGACAGTGATGAAAGAAATTAAAGATGATACCAACAGATGGTGGAGAGATATACCATGTATTTAGATTGGAAGAATCAATATTGTGAAAATGACTATACTACCCAAAGCAACCTACAGATACAATGCAATCCCTATAAAATTACCAATGTCGGGGGCTTCCCTGGTGGCGCTAGTGGTTGAGAGTCCGCCTGCCGATTCAGGTGACTCGGGTTCATGCCCCAGTCTGGGAAGATCCCACATGACATGGAGTGGCTGGGCCCGTGAGCCATGGCTGCTGAGCCTGTGCGTCCGGAGCCTGTGCTCCACAATGGGAGAGGCCACAACAGTGAGAGGCCTGTGTACCGCAAAAAAAAAAAAAAAAAAAAAAAAAAAAAAAGGCATATTTTACAGAACTAGAACAAAAAAAATCTTAAAATTTGTACCAAGATACAAAAACCCCGAATAGCCAAAGCAGTCTTGAGGGAAAAAAACGGAGTTGGAGGAATCAGACTCCCTGACTTCAGACTATACTACAAAGTTATAGTAATCAAGACAATATGGTACTGGCACAAGAACAGAAACATAGATCAATGGAGGAAGATAGGAAGCCCAGAGGTATTTCATGCACCTATGGTCAACTAATCTATGACAAAGGAGGCAAGGATATACAATGGAGAAAAGACAGTCTCTTCAATAAGTGGTGCCTGGACAACTGGACAGCTGCATGTAAAAGAATGAAATTAGAACACTCCCTAACACCATACACAAAAATAAACTCAAAATGGATTAGAGACCTAAATGTAAGACCAGACACTATAAAACTCTTAGAGGAAAACATAGGAAGAACACTCTTTGACATAAATCACAGCAAGAGCCTTTTTGATCCACCTCCTAGAGTAATGGAAATAAAAGCAAAAATAAACAAATGGGACCTAATGAAACTTCAAAGATTTTGCACAACAAAGGAAACCATAAACAAAATGAAAAGACAACCCTCAGAATGAGAGAAAATATTTGCAAATGAATCAATGGACAAAGGATTAATCTCCAAAATATCTGAACAGCTCATGTGGCTCAATATTAAAAAAAATGAACAACACAGTCTGAAAATGGGCAGAAGACCTAAATAGACATTTCTCCAAAGAAGACATACAGATGCCCAATAAGTACGTGAAAAGCTGCTCAACATCACTAATTATTAGAGACGTGCAAATCAAAACTACAATGAGGTATCACCTCATACCAGTTAGAATGGGCATCATCAGAAATTCTACAAACAACAAATGCTGGAGAGGGTGCAGAGAAAAGGGAACCCTCTTGCACTGTTGGTGGGAATGTAAATTGATACAGCCACTATGGAAAACAGTATGAAGGTTCCTTAAAAAACTAAAAATAGAACTACCATATGACCCAGCAATCTCACTACTGGGCATATACCCAGAGAAAACCATATTTTAAAAAGACACCTGCACCCCAGTGTTCATTGCAGCACTATTACAGGTTGCATGAAGCAACCTACATGCTCATTGACAGACAAATTGATAAAGAATTATGGTACATATATACAATGGAATATTACTCAGCCATAAAAAGGAACGAAATTGGGTCATTTGTAGAGATGTGGATGGATCTAGAGACTGTCATGCAGAGTGAAGTAAGTCAGAAAGAGATATCTTATATTAACACATATATGTGGAACCTAGGAAAATGGTACAGATGAACCAGTTTGCAGGGCAGAAATTGAGACACAGATGTAGAGAACAAACGTATGAACACCAAGGGGGGAAAGTGGGGTGGGGTGGTGTGATGAATTGGGTGATTGGGATTGACATGTATACAGTGACGTGTATAAAATTGATGATTAATAAGGACCTGCTGTATAAAATAATAAATAAAATTAAATTAAAAAAAGAGAAATCTCTTGCATTCCGATACACTAACAACAGAAGATCAGAAAGGAAAATCTGGGAAACAATCCCATTTACCATCACATCAATATTAATAAAATACCTAGGAATAAACCTAACTCAGGAGAAAAAAGAGCCCTACTCTGAAAACTGTAAGACACTGATGAAAGAAATCAAAGACAACACAGACAGGTGGAAAGATATATCATGTTCTTGGATTGGAAGAATCAGTATTGTCAAAATTAATATATTACCCAAGGCAATCTGCGGATTCAGTGCAATCCCTGTAAAGTTACCAATGGCATTTTTCATGAAACTAGAACAAAAAATTCTAAAATTTATATGGAAACACAAAAGACCCTGAATAGCAAAAGCAATCCTCCCTCAATTCAGACCATACTATAAAGCTACAATTATCAAGGCAGTAAGTTACAAAAACAGAAATATAGATCAATGGAACAGGATAGAAAACCCAGAGATAAACCCATGCACCTATGGTAACCTAATCTATGAAAAAGGAGGCAAGACTATACAATGGGGAAAAGACAGTCTCTTCAATAAATGGTGCTAGGAAAACTGGACAGCTACATGTAAAAAGGAATGAAATTAGAACACCCTCTAACACCATACACAAAAATAAAGTCAAAATGAATCAAAGACCTAAATGTAACACCAGGCAGTATAAAACTCTTAGAGGAAAACATAGAACAGTCTTTGACATAAATCACAGCAATATCTTTTATGATGTACCTTCTAGGTTAATGAAAATAAAAACAAAAATAAAAAAATGGGACATAGTTAAACTTAAAAGCCTCTGTACAGCAAATCAAATCATAAATAAAATGAAAAGACAACAGAATGGGAGAAAATATTTGCAAATGATGTGACCAACAAGGAATTAATCTCCAAAATATACAAACAGCTCAAGTAGCTCTATGTCAAAAAAACACAAACAACTGAATCAAAAATAGGCAAAAGTTCTAAATAGAGGGTTACCAATGGCATTGAGGGTGGGCAGAAAAGGGAACCCTCATATACTGTTGGTGGGAATATAAATTGGTACAACCATTATGGAGAACAATATGGAGGTTCCTTAAAAAACTAAAAATAGAAGTACTGTATGATCCAGCAATTCCACTCCTGGGCATATACCAAGGGAAAAATCTAATTTTAAAAGATACATGCACCCCAATATTCATAGCAGCACTCTTTACAATAGCCGAGACTTGAAAGCAACCTAAATATTCATCAACAGATGAATGGATATAAAAGATGTGATACTTATATTCCGTGGAATATTAGTCATAAACAGAATGAAATAATGCCATTTGCAGCAACATGGATGGACATAGTTATTATTATACTAAGTGAAGCAAGTCAGACAAAGACAAATGTCATATGATATCACTTTTATGTGGAATCTAAAAAAAGTGATAAAAGTGAACTTATTTACAAAACAGAAAAGAGTCACAAATATAGAAAACAAACTTATGGTTACCAGGGAGGGAAGTGGGGGGGAGGGATAAATTGGGAGATTGGGATTGACATATATACACTACTATATATAAAATCGATAATTTTTAGTAGATAAGTAATAAAGACCTACTTTATAGCACAGGGAACTCTACTGAGTACTCTGTAATGCCTTATATGGGAAAATAATCTAAACAAGAGTGGAGATATATATATATCTATCTATAACTGATTTACTTTGCTGTACACCTGAAACTAACATAACATTATAAATCAACCATACTTCAATAAAAATTAAAAAACAAAACAGTGGAAAAGCAAATTACCCTTAATCACATCACCTAGGAATAACTACTACTGTTAACATTTTGGTATATTTCTTTGTAGTATTTTTCCTGCATATTTATAAATTTGCAACTATAATATATATACAGGTTTATTATCAGTTATTAATATTTAACTTTTGTATTTTAATTATGTGTGCAATTTTTATGTCCTGAGTTAGTATTCACAAATAGAATTTTTTAAATGACCCATAAGTCAAAAGGCTATTTCCATTCTTTTTTTCTTAATTTTATTTGTTCATTTATTTATTATTTATTATTTATTTTTGGCTGCACTGTGTGTTCACTGCTGCACACGGCTTTCTCTAGCTGCAATGAGTGGGGCCTATTCCTCATTGTGGTGCCCGGGCTTCTCATTGCGGTGGCTTCTCTTGTTGTGTAGCACAGGCTCTAAGTGTGTGGGCTTCAGTAGTTGTGGTACGCAGGCTCAGTATTTGTGGCTTGCTGGCTCCAGAGTGCAGGCTCAGTTGTTGTGGTGCACAGGCTTATTTGCTCCGTGGCATGTGAGATCTTCCTGGACCAGCAATCGAACCCATGTCCCCTGCACTGGCAGGCAGATTCTTAACCACTGTGCCACCAGGGAAGTCCCTATTTCCATTTTTAATGCATATTGTCTAACTACCTCCTGGAAAGATTGTATTAATTAGAAATCTTACCACTAACCTGTGAGAGTACTTGCCTTACTACATATTCTTACCAGCAGTGGGTATTATTGGTTTATAAATCTTACCAGTTTGATATGTGGAGAATGGTATTTCAATATTGTTTTAATTTCTTTGATTACTATACTGCTAGATATTTTTAATACTTCCTTAGAGTTGTCATTTCATTTTCTTTGTCTACTTTCCTATTGGGTATTTTTAATCAATTTTTACAATCTCTTTATATATTAAAGGTGTTAAATCCTAATTAAATTTATTTTTGCAAAATTGTCCAATTTTTACTTTATTTACATATTTTAACACATACAGAAATTTAAACTTTTTATGCAATTAAATTCATTGGTACTTGCCATTTTCATTTTTTTCTTTACTTTTATTCACTGTGCTGAGTTGTCTATTGATTTATATTTACTTCTTTTAAATTATTTTGTTTTGATTTTAAGGGGCGGGATTAAAACAATTGTACATCAAATCTTCTCTGTGCTGTTTCAATTTTAGTATATTTGCTGCTAAAATGAGCACATAATCTTGTTTTCTTATGGTTTAACAATTTTATATTTAACCCTGCTATCCATATGGAATTTATTTTGTTGAGAATCTATATTGAGTTTTTTCTACAAATAGCTGAATTTCCCAACATAATTTGTTAAACAATCCATTTCTTCCTATGGGCTTCTGATCTCTCTTTTATCATATATTAAATTCTTATATACATACATGACATATCTGATTTAGGGCTATCCTATTCTAGTCATCTGTAGATTCTAGTGATAACACAATGTTGTTTTAATCTTCAGAGCTTTTTTTTTAAATTTAATTTAATTTATTTTTTATACAGCAAGTTCTTATTAGTTATCTATTTTATACACACTAGTGTATATATGTCAATCCCAATCTCCCAATTCATCACAGCACCACCACCCCCCTCCACCATTTTCACCCCTTGGTGTCCATACATTTGTTCTTGACATCAGTGACTCAATTTCTGCCCTGCAAACCAGTTCATCTGTACCATTTTTCTAGGTTCCACATATATGCATTAATATACGATACTTGTTTTTCTCTTTCTGACTTACTTCACTCTGTAAGACAGTCTCTAGATTCATCCACATCTCTACAAATGACCCAGCTTCATTCCTTTTTATGGCTGAGTAATATTCCAGTGTATATATATACCACATCTTCTTTATCCCTTCATCTGTCAATGGGCATTTAGGTTGCTTCCATGACCTGGCAATTGTAAATAGTGCTGCAATGAACATCAGGATGCATGTGTCTGTTTTTTTTTTTCTTTTCTTTTTCTTTTCTTTTCTTTTTCTGAATATTATTTTATTTTATATTTTAAATCTTCATTGGAGTATAATTGCTTTGCATGTGTTTTTTTGAATTATGGTTTTCTTTGTGT
Organism: Lagenorhynchus albirostris; assembly: GCF_949774975.1. NCBI lineage: Eukaryota > Metazoa > Chordata > Mammalia > Artiodactyla > Delphinidae > Lagenorhynchus > Lagenorhynchus albirostris. The sequence goes on along the minus strand of NC_083111.1, from coordinate 38,131,873 downwards.
ATATGCCCAGTAGTGGGATTCCTGGGTCATATGGTAATTCTATTATTAGTTTTTTAAGGAACCTTCATACTGTTCTCCATAGTGGCTGTATCAATTTACATTCCCACCAACAGTGTAAGAGGGTTCCCTTTTCTCCACACTCTCTCCAGCATTTGTTTGTAGAATTTCTGATGATGCCCATGCTAACTGGTGTGAGGTGATACCTCATTGTAGTTTTGATTTGCATTTCTCTAATAATTAGTGATGTTCAGCAGCTTTTCATGTGCTTCTTGACCACCTGTATGTCTTCTTCGGAGAACTGTCTATTTAGGTGTTCTGCCCATTTTTGGATAGGTTTGTTTGTTTTTTAAATATTGAGCTGCATGAGCTATTTATATATTTTGGAGGTTAATCCTTTGTCCATTGATTCATTTGCAAATATTTTCTCTCATTCTGAGGGTTGTCTTTTCATCTTGTTTGTAGTTTCCTTTGCTTTGCAAAAGCTTTTAAGTTGCATTAGGTCCCATTTGTTTATTTTTGTTTTTATTTCCATTACTCTAGGAAATGGATCAAAAAAGATCTTGCTGTGATATATGTCAAAGAGTGTTCTTCCTATGTTTTCCTCTAAGAGTTTTTTAGTGCCTGGTCTTACATTTAGGTCTCTAATCCATTTTGAGTTTATTTTTGTGTATGGTGTTAGGGAGTGTTCTAATTTCATTCTTTTACATGTAGCTGTCCAGTTTTCCCAGCACCACTTATTGAAGAGACTGTCTTTTCTCCGTTGTATATCCTTGCCTCCTTTATCATAGATTAGTTGACCATAGGTGCGTGGGTTTATCTCTGGGCTTTCTATCTTGTTACATTGATCTATGTTTCTGTTTTTGTGCCAGTACCTTATTGTCTTGATTACTGTAGCTTTGTAGTTTAGTCTGAAGTCAAGGAATCTGATTCCTCCAGCTCTGTTTTTTTCCCTCAAGACTGCTTTGGCTATTCGGGGTCTTTTGTTTCTCTCTACAAATTTTAAGATATTTTGTTCTAGTTCTGTAAAAAATGTCATTGGTAATTTAATAAGGATTGCATTGAATCTGTAGATTGCTTTGGGTAATATAGTCATTTTCACAATATCAATTCTTCCGATCCAAGAATATGGTATATCTCTCCATCTGTTGGTATCATCTTTAATTTCTTTCATCAATGTCTTATGTTGAATAATAGTGGTGAGAGTGGACATCCTTGTCTTGTTCCTGATCTTAGAGGAAATGCTTTCAGTTTTTCACCATTGAGAATGATGTTTTCTGTGGGTTTGTCATAAATGGCCTTTATTATGTTGAGGTAGGTTCCCTCTATGCCCACTTTCTGGAGAGTTTTTATCATAAATGGGTGTTGAATTTTGTCAAAAGCTTTTTCTGCATCTATTGAGATTATCATATGGTTTTTATTCTTCAATTTGTTAATATGGTGTATCACATTGATTGATTTGTGTATGTTGAAGAATCCTTGCATCCCTGGGATAAATCCCACTTCATCATGGTGTATGATCCTTTAAATGTGTCACTGGATTCTGTTTGCTAGTGTTTTGTTGAGGATTTTTTGCATCTACATTCATCAGTGATATTGGTCTGTAATTTTCTTTTTTTGTAGTATCTTTGTCTGATTTTGGTATCAGGGTGATGATGGCCTCATAAAATGAGTTTGGGAGTGTTCCTTCCTCTGCAACTTTTTGGAAGAATCTTTAGAGCTTTATAAATATGTTTTAGTATCTGTTAAAAAAATCTCTTTGATTAATCTCCTTTTTATTGTATATTTTTGATGAATTTTAGAATAATATTATCAAACATAAAGTCATTTTAGATTTTGCTTGAAATAATGTTAAACCTATTAAGGTATTTGGTCATCTCACTCAGGATAATTACGTGTCTTTCCTTTTACACATAAATTTTTATATGTCCCTTGGTGGAGTTTAGCAGCTTTCTTCATATGGGTCTCTATAAAGTCCTAGTTCTAAAAACGATAAACAGTTCATTCTTTAATATCTAGTTAAAGCACTTCTTACTCTTCAAACACCTTAAAAATTTCTGTAATTTCTGCCACTGGTATTCTCCATCTTCTACTTACTTAACTCATGGTTACATCCTCATTTATTTTTTTCTGATTATTTCACGTGGCTTAATCTGTTATTCCTTAACAAAATTAATCACTTTTTTTTTTTTTTGCAATACCTGGGCCTCTCACTGTTGTGACCTCTCCCGTTGTGGCCTCTCCTGCTGCGGAGCACAGGCTCCGGATGCTCAGGCACAGCGGCCATGGCTCACGGGCCCAGCCGCTCCGTGGCATGTGGGATCTTCTCGGACCGGGGCACGAACCCGTGTCCCCTGCATTGGCAGGTGGACTCTCAACCACTGTGCCACCAGAGAAACCCCCTAAATTAATCACTTTTAAAGAATATAGGCAATGCTTTATAGTCTTTTTTGAAGTCCATGCAGTAATCGTTCTTTCACTCATTACGTCATCAGCTACTCACTGAGTTCCAACCGTTTGACAGGCCGTGCACTAAGCACGAATATATATCAGCAAACAAGTCCAACACAGAACTTAGCCTTTGCGGAGTTTATATCCTAGTGTGAGAGATAGATTTTAAGGGACTAATTGAAAAACTAAATTTCAAAAGTAATAACTAACAGAATAAAGATTCGTAGGGTGTCATGAGAAAACATAACAGAGACACTTGATTTAAGTCTGGGGTGTCTAAGAAGACTTCCTTTTAGAAGGACCAAAACCTGAGTTTTGGAGGATGATATGTGTTAATTTGGTGACGAAGGTTTAAGGATGGGACAACAAGAATTCCAGATATAAGGAAAAGAATAACTAAGAGCTTACCCTGATTACTTATTACTTATTATGTACCAAAAACTGTGAACTGTGCTAAGCTCCACATATACTATATATATATTTTAACCCTAACAATCTCCAGTTAACTCATGGAGAAACTGAGGCATAGAGACCTTAAGCAACTTACAGCTTGCAGGTAATGTGTACAAATCTAGTGTGACTCCACAGCTCATAGTCTTAACTCCTATGCTATCTGTTCCTTCTATGCAGGCTTTGAAGGGGGAAGAAGCATCTCATGTTTGCATATCTAAAAGAAGGTCCAGAGTATGGAGAGCTGGGAAAAGTGGAGTTACCTGAGACTGTTGGGTCAGGTAAGTGTCAGGTTGAATTTATAGACCATGGTGAGACATTGACTTTTGTCTTAAAAGAACTTAGAGCCCACTGATAGGTATTCATCAGGAAAATGACAAGATCATATTAGCACTTAAAAAAAATTTCTCTGGCTATGGTGTGAAGAATAGACTGAAAGAGGTGAAATGAGGGCAGAGAAAACAGTTTGGAAACTATTTCAGTACAGGCACACCTCATTTTATTGTATTCACTTTATTGTGCTTCTCAGATATTGCATTTTTTTTTTTTTACAGATTGAGGGTTTGTGGCAATCCTGTGCTGTCAGATGATGGTTAGCATTTTTTAGCAATAAAGTATTTCTGATTAAGTTATGTACATTGTTTTTCTAGACATAATGCTATTTCACGCTTAACAGACTATAGTATAGTATAAACATAACTTGAATATGCACTGGGAAACAAGAAAAATTCATGTGACTTACTTTATTGTGATATTCACTTTATTGTGGTGTTCTGGAATTGAACCTGCAATATCTCCAAGGTCTGCTTGTACTACGAGTTAGAGATAATGGTAGCTGAGAGTAGGGTAATAGTGATGAACATAGAAAGAAGAATATATTTGAAATATACAGTGGAGCCATAAAGAAATGGACTTTTGATAAGTTGGGTATAGAAATAAGTGAAAAGGAAATATAAAGCACATTTTAGGCACATGTAACAGAGTGACTAGTGGTGACAATCACTAAAGTAAGAATCACTTATTAGTTCTAGAAAGAAAAAGAACACAGAAAATAATCTGATTTTTCCCCTCTTTAAGAATGCTAAAAAACATTTTTTCTTGTCTTTGATTTTCAGTTTCACTATACTAGCCTTAGGCGAGTTTTTCTCAGTGTTTATCAGGCTTCTTAAATCTGTGCCTTGATATCTTTTGTCAAATTTTTGGAAAGTCATTTGTCATTATCCTTCAAATATTGCTTCAGTTTCTCTTCTCTCTCTTCCCTTTCTGGGACTCCAATTATATATACGGTAGAACTCTTAATTTATTCTCTTTTCTGTATTCTCTCCTTTTTCTCTACAGCTTCAGTCTAGATATTTTTTTCTGTCCCTTTCCGAATAACAAATGCTCTCTTCACTGAGTTTAATCTGCTGTTAAATCTACTGCGTCAGTAATTACATTATTGCCTCTCAGCTCCAAACCCACCCTTCTGTACTCTGCTTTGGGATGCTGAACTGGGACTCTGCAAACCACATTTCTGCTTTGTCACTAAGATCTACATTAGGTCGTCTGGTTCTACATTAGGATCTGACAAGAGGAAACACTAGAGGGAGAGTGCAAGATTGGAGGAGGAAAAAGGAACATGTTTCTTACTCTGTATCCTGTGAGTTTCCTATGAGATTTCTTTCTCCTACCAGATCCTTTGAGCATTACCTCCATGCTTCTTGAAATGCCTTTCTGTTGCATCAGCTGAATACTGTTTGCAGTTTTTCCATATGAAGCTAGCAGAGATAGCTTCATTGTTCTTCCCTCTGAGGCCACAGAATCTCAGAGATTTAAGTCCCAGACTCAGAAACACCAACACCAGCTGGCCAGGACCTCCTCCTCAGAAGCCCAAGTTTCAGCTTCACAGGACTCTTCCTCTAAGTTTCTAAGTTTTAATAATGTCAATGTCTTCCCTTCGTTTCCCTATTTCTGTTGTAGGTGCGGTATTAACTCCTTGAAGTTGCTACTTTCATGATATATTAGAGTTATTATCCTACTCTTTTAGTTACTTAGTTAATAAATTTATGCCTAGCTAACCATTCTCTATATTAAACTCCTCTGTTCAAATTACTGATAGTGGTTTTCTCTCCTGGGTCCTGTTACTTCTACTTATTGTGTTCTTATTTTCAGTTGTATTTTTCAATTCTGAAATTAGCATTTGTTTTTTTTTTAAGAATTTTTACTTTTCTGATGAAAATTTTCATTTTGTCATCAATATACTGTGTATAAAATCATACATCTTAAGAGTTTGTGTCTGGTAGTTCTAATATCTCAATATCTAAATGACCTGTTAGTCTATTTCTACTATCTATTTTGTTTGTATGATTTTTATTGCTTGTTTGTGTTTGATCATTAGGTCTTGTCTCCTGGTATCCCTTGTAACTTAATGATGAACCTTGTATATGAATATTTGTAAAGGCAATTTGAGTCTTTGGATGTATTAGCATCCTCCAGAAGATTTATGCTACTTGTGTCAGGCAATTAAGAGTCAAGAAGATCATCTCAATCAAACAAGGAACTGAGCTGACTTGAAGACAGTTTTCAATATTTCTGGGGCCCAGCTTCTTTTAGTTTGTCTCTATTTCTAGGGTATGACCTTCAGGGGTCTCAGCTAAAAGCTAGGGTATTTACATTGGTGACCCTCTTCCTTAATGCACCCTGAACTCCATTTTTATGCCTTAGCCTTATAAGACATCCAGAAATTATTTTCAGCTTCTCATTTTCTACTTGAGAATCAGCAGATCCCTTGAGTGGTGCTGATTATTGGACTCCCTTCTCTGTTCTTTTCTCCCCTCTGAGATGTCAAGTTGTCACTGCCTTGTTAGCTCTCCTATGCCTTTATGCATATTTTTGAAAAATATATATATTTTATCTAGCTTTAGGAACATTCTTACTCTATTTAGTAATTGTGTGTTTTTTTTTTTTTTACCTGTTCAAAAGATCCCCATCATACTAACCAGGTCAAAGATATTCTCTCTTTGAACAAAGAGTAAATAAAACATTGCAATATTACTTTACTAAAAGAAAATGTCATTTCTCTTTCTTGCCGTATTCTGATAGACTCATGACTCACAGAAAGGAAAGGCTTCTTTTGTCTTCTTACCATGCTCTCCTAATCTCAACTTTACCACTCAAAGTGAATCCTCAACATATTATTACTTCCAAACAAAGATAAATTTTTTAGGAACTGTGATGTCATTTGTTGGAATAATATTTTTTTTCTTGCCCCCACTGTAAAGTCAATGATAATTACATTTACTGTTTTAAAAATTTAATTTCTTGAGGTTTTAAAATAACATTATATGTCTCATGAGGACGACATTCTACTTCTGTATACCCTATGATGTGTTCACCACCAAAAATTTAGTTTCCATTCGTCACCATACAGTTGACCCCCTTTACCAGTTTTTGCCCTCTCCCCTGCCCTTTCCTCTCTGGTAACCACTGGTCTATTCTCTGTATCTAGGTGTTTGTTTTTATTTGGTTTTTTTGTTCATTTATTTTGTTTTTGTTTGTTTATTTTTTTTTATATTCCACATATGAGTGAAATAATATGGTATTTGTTTTTCTCCTTCTGAGTTATTTCACTCTGTATAATACCCTCCAAGTTCATCCATGTTGCTGCAAATGGCAAAATTTCATTCTTCTTTATGGCTGAGTAGTACTCCACCACATCTTCTTTATCCACTTATCTGTTGATGAGCACTTAGAGTTGTTTCCATTTCTTGGCTATTGTAAATAATGCTGCAATGAACATGTGGGTGCAATGAACACGGGGTGCAGATTAGGTTTTGTATTCTTTGGATAAATACCAAGAAGTATGATAGTTGGATCATATAGTAGTTCTATTCTTAATTTTATGAAGAATGTCCGTACTGTCTTCCCCAGGGGCTGCACCAATTTACATTCCCACCAACATACTGTGAGGCTTCCCTTTTATCCACATCCATGCCAACACTTGTTTTTCCTTGTCTTTTTGATAACAGCCATTCTGACAGGTGTGAGGTGATATCTCATCGTGGTTTTATAACTGGTGATGTTGAACATCTTTTCATGTACAATATGTACATCTACTTTGGAAAAATATCAGCTCCTTTGTCCATTTTTAAATTAGGTTTGTTGGGGCTTCCCTGGTGGTGCAGTGGAGAGTCCGCCTGCCGATGCAGGGGACACAGGTTCGTGCCCCGGTCCAGGAAGATCCCACATGCCACGGAGCGGCTAGACCCCTGAGCCATGGCCGCTGAGCCTGCGCGTCCAGAGCCTGTGCTCTGCAACAGGAGAGGCCACAACAGTGAGAGCACTGCATACCACAAAAAAAAAAAAAAATTAGGTTTGTTGTTGAATAGTATAAGTTCTTTATATATTTTGGATGTTAACCCCTTATCAGATATATAATTTGCAAATATCTTCTCCCATTTGATAGGTTGTCTTTTCGCATTATTGATTGTTTCCTTTGCTGCACAGTTTTTTAGTTTGATGTAATCCCATTTGTTTATTTTTGTTTTTGTTTCCCTCACCTGAGGAGACATATCTAGAAAGATACTTCTAAGACTGATGTCGAAGAGTGTACTGCCTATGTTTCCTTCTAGTTTTATTGTCTTAGTTCTTACATTCAAGTCTTGAATCCATTTTGTTATCACATTTACTCTTTTTATAATAAATTTTTATTGGAGTATAGTTGATTTACAACGTTGTGTTACATTCTGCTGGACAGCAAAGATAATCAGTTATACATATACATATATCCACTCTTTTCTAGATTCTTTTCCCATATGGATCATTACAGAGTACTGAGTAGTTATTAGTTATAGGTTATAGTAGGTCCTTATTAGTTACCTATTTTATATATAATACTGTGTGTATGTCAATCCCACAATTTATCCCTCCCTCCCTCTCCCACCTGGTAACCATAATATTTACTCTTGATCCTGGCTTTGAGTCAGAGGAAAGACCTATAAGAAGTTATTTGCACATGTAAAAGATGATGATTCTCAGCCTTTATTTACAATTCATCAATTACTTAGTTCAGCTTTTCCCAGATTTGCCTAAAGGTAAGAAGCAGCCTCTCAGTTTCTTGTTAGAAATTCAGACCTCACTTCTGGAAAGCCTGAATTAGTAGGTCTGGACTGTGGTCTAGTGATTCTTCTGACAAGACAAGTTTGGGAAATAGTGATCTGGTTATTACTACATCACAGGAGAGCCAATTAACAATTAAAACAGCCTTACAAATCACTAAATATAGTAGAAAAATGATACTGACCTTGCATATTATTTAAATATTAGACAAATTTTCAGCTTGAATGAAGCTGTGTTGCACATACATATCCGATTGAAGAATTAGGGCAATTATTTTTATAATTTAGGCCACCATCACTCCCTGCCCACCCCCCCAATCCATTAACACATAAATATATCCTTAAATGATTTGTTGGTTTTGGAAGATGAAAAGATAGTAGAAAGATGACTGGTGAATAATGAAGAGAACTTCTTTAAATAATTTAACTGAATGATTTTATGTCATCTATGTGCACATGGAGTTTTGGGTCTCTCTGGTTGAACATATATACATTTGAGATATTTGCAGTCAATATTGTTGCATGTTAAATTAAATGAGTTTGCATGTATTTCTAAAATTCTATGAAATAACTAATATACATCCAACTTTTAGCTACAGTAATAACTAATAAATTACATCTATTTTAAGATGTGAGTCTATTATAAAGTCTGTTATAGTACTGATAGACATGCTTCCCCAAAATTTTAGAAATGTAAGTTGCAGTATCCATTGCAGGTGGGGTATTATTGTTTTACCTATATGTCAGACATTTTCACTAATATGCAAAATAAGCCATAAATTCAACTAATGTAGTTTTTTCCCCCCTCCTTATTTACTAAGTTGTATGCAATGCTACTTAACTATCTGGGTAACACAGGTTTATTTCAACTATTGTCAGAAAGAAGTTAGAGAGTCCCTTTCTCTTATTCAAGTTCGATTTCCTATAGTACTGCAAGTATGTTTATATAACTTGAACATGGCTAGAAATATCCCTTAGAGAAATTATACTGTTTTTACAGCTTATGGTGTTTCAGTATAGACATTTTAAAAAGCAAGAGAGTTAATTTAGATACTTTGAAATGACTATGTTAATATGAGCTTCAGATTTGTTTTCAAAAACACATTTATGTCAATAGAAAAACCTTGGATGTTGTAACCAATTGGTCGAAGGAGTGAGAAATGTTAGTTTGTGATATCATTTTACTAACATTGAAGCCATACAGGCTTATGATATAGGCAGTATTGAAAAAGATGCAGGAGTTGGTCAAGTTTAAGTTATTTAAAGTTAGGTGGAGTGAACTCTTACTAATTTTAGTGACCAAATAAATGAAATACTAAGTCAAGTAACCTAGCAGATATGGGTCAGTGTTCAGGCTTTTTTGAACAGATAAAAGAAGTTGGTGACATAAAAGGGTTGCAGGTCACATGAATACTTCTTTTAAGTCACAGAGTCACTGCCACAGCAATTTTAAATAGAGTTCGGTGTGTTCCTGCAAGGTCATGGCTGAAATTCAATTAGTGCTTGAGTTGAAATGTCTGCTCGTTATGCCACTTTAAGCATCTGAGGTGGTCTCCCCTTCAACTGCTTAGGGTGACAAAGTTGCTTTCCTAGTTTATTATCAACTTCAATCCTGGAAAATTTTAGAATTAAGTGTAGAAGTGTTACAGAGACCTAAACACGTTGTTTATTTCTTTGCTTCATTCAGGTTTTTCCTGAAATATTGTCTCATAACAGATTCAGGTTTCCTAAAACAGGAAATCCCATCCATTTCCTTATTGTGCTTTATTTTTTCTATAGCATCTATTACTACCTATTATATATTATACTTTATATAATATATTTATTTAAGTTATTTGGCTCTTTTTTCCATTGGGATGTAAATTCCTCTACGGTGTGGACTTTTATTTTTTTCATTGCTATATCCCCAACACATAGAGTAGTGTACCCTGCTGTTACACAATAAACTGTTATTAAATGAATGAAAATAACTACTGGAGTCACTGTAAAAAGGAAGTCTTACTTTTCAGGCTTCTAAAGCAATCCAAGGAAGCTAAAAATGAAGAAATAATTCCTTAGCATTACTTTGTCTTTAAAATTACAGAACAGCATTTTTATTTTGAGTAGTATTTCTTCCAGTGACTACCCATTCTTTTCTTATAGTTCTCTAGTTCTAAAAGGTATGGTAGAGGTGGTAATTATGTACTTTTGTATTTTAGTCATCCATAAAACAAGTTAAGCAAACAAACATATTAAAAGCCTTATAATGTTCCAGGCACCCTACTAGATGCTCTAGATTTGAAGGTAAAGGACATGTCCTTGTCCTTTAAGAGTTTTTCTAGTCTTGTAGAGGAGGCAGCAAGAAAACAAACACTTAGAACATGATGCAATAAGACATTTGCACAGAGTGTGAAGAGAGTCCAGAAGTAAGGCATGTAATCTAGAACAAGAGTGTCAGCAAAGATTTGCTAGAATAGATGCTACTTTAACTCAGCTTTGACTGATAAACATAATAAAAATATTAACAATCATCATTCATTGAGTGCTTATTATATGTCAGGCAATTTACAACCCCGATGTCATTATATCCTTTCAAGAATCTTCATGTGGTAAATATTATTATTCTTATATTACAGAAGAGGAAATTATGTTTAGAAATACTGAATTAGTAATTTGCCCAAGATTACATAGGCAGTTCAGTGTCAAAACAGAAAGCTGGGATGAGATGATGAGACCAGCACAAAGGAAACATTTACAAAATACAAAGGTGTAACAGAACATGACAAGGCAGGAACTAACGGGACTGAATCAGGTATTCTTTGGAAGCTGAGGGAAGTAGCAATAATTTGATATAATGTTGCAGATGAAAACAGAGCCAGATCATAATGGACAAGGATCACTCCAAGAATTTTGAAGTTTATACTGGTTTTGATGCAATATTCCGAAGAATTGTTTATTAGGTCTGCACAGAAATTGGTGGAAAAGTTTGAGATATTAAACGTTCCTTATTTAGTAATTTCTTATTCTTTAGACTAGTGAATTTATTGATTTATTGATTTATATTTTTTGAAAAGCACTTGTTAACATTTAATGAATCTTCCACCATGTGGCTTCAAGCTACCAGGACACAAGCCCCACCCACATCCTTAATCTTCTCCTCAGCTCTTCTGCTGAAGAATTTGGCCTTCACGATGACAGGCTGCTTTGGGAGCTTCCCCTTCCCCAGAACTTTGTAGTAGCCCAATAGCACCATATAAATGATAGGAGCAGCTCCAGTCTTGTTCTTTGCAGCATTTACCCAAGTCTGCTCACTGACTAAGGTCCATAATTTATCAAGGTTGACAGTTGGGCAGAAGTTCTGGTTCCTCTTTAAGTGGTAATGCCTCATACCAACTTTCTCAAGGTAGCCTGGTAGCAGGTGATCCTGTGGCAACGCATGCCACCAGCATTACCCTGGACTTCTGGTTGCTTCCGGTGTTTGCCGATGTGGCCGTGGCTCACTTGGCCCCTAACAGACTAGAGAATTTAAACAAGTGTTTTGTCTATGAGTTTGTGAAAAAGACTGAGAAGGAAGGAGAGGGAGAAGGTTTAAAAGGGTTTGAAAAGCAGTGTTTCTACAGAGAACTTGCTCCCTCTTAGGCTTTTTGAGATTTAAGGGATGATCCATGAACTAATATTTATTTTCATTCTACCATATATCAGAGAATGGGCTTGGATTTTCACATGTCAACTCAATGATCCTCACAATCATCCTGCAAAGTAGGAATATTACTTCCATTCTGTGGTTGAGGAAACTGAGCATATGAGCTAAGGATCTTGCCAAAGGTCACATGGCCATCAATAGCAAAGTCAGATTTTAAACCTATTTCAAGACTCAAGCTCTTTCTAGCTTAAGCTGCTTTCATCTCTTTTTTTTTTTTAACATCTTTATTGGAGTATAATTGCTTTACAATGGTATGTTAGCTTCAGCTTCACAACAAAATGAATCAGTTATATACATACATATATTCCCATATCTCTTCCCGCTTGCGTCTCCCTCCCTCCCACCCTCCCTATCCCACCAATCCAGGCGGTCACAAAGCACCGAGCTGATCTCCCTGTGCTATGCGGCTGCTTCCCACTAGCTATTTACCTTACGTTTGGTAGTGTATATATGTCCATGCCTCTTTATCGCTTTGTCACCGTTTACCCTTCCCCCTCCCCATAACCTCAAGTCCATTCTCTAGTAAGTCTGTGTCTTTATTCCTGTTTCACCCCTAGGTTTTTCATGACATTTTTTTTTAAATTCCATATATATGTGTTAGCATACGGTATTTGTCTCTCTCTTTCTGACTTACTTCACTCTGTATGACAGACTCTAGGTCTATCCACCTCATTACAAATAGCTCAATTTCGTCTCTTTTTATGGCTGAGTAATATTCCATTGTATATATGTGCCACATCTTCTTTATCCATTCATCCGATGATGGACACTTAGGTTGTTTCCATCTCCGGGCTATTGTAAATAGAGCTGCAATGAACATTTTGGTACATGACTCTTTTTGAATTATGGTTTTCTCAGGGTATATGTCCAGTAGTGGGATTGCTGGGTCATATGGTAGTTCTATTTGTAGCTTTTTAAGGAACCTCCATACTGTTCTCCACAGTGGCTGTATCAATTTACATTCCCACCAACAGTGTAAGAGGGTTCCCTTTTCTCCACACCCTCTCCAGCATTTATTGTTTCTAGATTTTTTGATGATGGCCATTCTGACTGGTGTGAGATCATATCTCATTGTAGTTTTGATTTGCATTTCTCTCATGATTAGTGATGTTGAGCATTCTTTCATGTGTTTGTTGGCACTCTGTATATCTTCTTTGGAGAAATGTCTATTTAGGTCTTCTGCCCATTTTTGGATTGGGTTGTTTGTTTTTTTTGTTATTAAGCTGCATGAGCTGCTTATAAATTTTGGAGATCAATCCTTTGTCAGTTGCTTCATTTGCAAATATTTTCTCCCATTCCATTCTGAGGGTTGTCTTTTGGTCTTCTTTATGGTTTCCTTTGCTGCACAAAAGCTTTTAAGTTTCATTAGGTCCCATTTGTTTACTCTTGTTTTTATTTCCATTTCTCTAGGAGGTGGGTCAAAAAGGACCTTGCTGTGATTTATGTCATAGAGTGTTCTGCCTATGTTTTCCTCTAAGAGTTTGATAGTTTCTGGCCTTACATTTAGGTCTTTAATCCATTTTGAGCTTATTTTTGTGTATGGTGTTAGGGAGTGATCTAATTTCATACCTTTACATGTAGCTGTCCAGTTTTCCCAGCACCACTTATTGAATAGGCTGTCCTTTCTCCACTGTACATTTCTGCCTCCTTTGTCAAAGATAAGGTGACCATATGTGCGTGGGTTTATCTCTGGGCTTTCTATCCTGTTCCATTGATCTATCTTTCTGTTTTTGTGCCAGTACCATACCGTCTTGATAACTGTAGCTTTGTAGTATAGTCTGAAGTCTGGGAGCCTGATTCCTCCAGTTCCTTCTTTCATTCTCAAAATTGCTTTGGCTATTCGGGGTCTTTTGTGTTTCCATACAAATTGCAAAATTTTTTGTTCTAGTTCTGTGAAAAATGCCAGTGGTAGTTTGATAGGGATTGCATTGAATCTATAGATTGCTTTCGGTAGTAAAGTCATTTTCACAATGTTGATTCTTCCAATCCAAGAACATGGTATATCTCTCCATCTATTTGTATCGTCTTTAATTTCTTTCATCAGTGTCTTATAATTTTCTGCATACAGATCTTTTGTCTCCTTAGGTAGGTTTATTCCTAGATATTTTATTCTTTTTGTTGCAATGGTAAATGGGAGTGTTTTCTTGATTTCACTTTCAGATTTTTCATCATTAGTATATAGGAATGCCAGAGATTTCTGTGCATTAATTTTGTATCCTGCCACTTTACCAAATTCATTGATTAGCTCTAGTAGTTTTCTGGTAGCATCTTTAGGGTTCTCTATGTATAGGATCATGTCATCTGCAAACAGTGACAGCTTTACTTCTTCTTTTCCGATTTGGATCCTTTTATTTCCTTTTCTTCTCCATTTGCTGTGGCTAAAACTTCCAAAACTATGTTGAATAAGAGTGGTGAGAGTGGGCAACCTTGTCTTGTTCCTGATCTTAGTGGAAATGCTTTCAGTTTTTCACCATTGAGGATGATGTTGGCTGTGGGCTTGTCATATATGGCCTTTATTATGTTGAGGAAAGTTCCCTCTATGCCTACTTTCTGCAGGGTTTTTATCATAAATCGGTGTTGAATTTTGTCAAAAGCTTTCTCTGCATCTATTGAGATGATCATATGGTTTTTCTCCTTCAGTTTGTTAATATGGTTTATCACATTGATAGATTTGCATATATTGAACAATCCTTGCATTCCTGGAATAAACCCCACTTGATCATGGTGTATGATCCTTTTAATGTGTTGTTGGATTCTGTTTGCTAGTATTTTGTTGATGATTTTTGCATCTATGTTCATCAGTGATATTGGCCTGTAGTTTTCTTTCTTTGTGACATCCTTGTCTGGTTTTGGTATCAGGGTGATGGTGGCCTCATAGAAGGAGTTTGGGAGTGTTCCTCCCTCTGCTATATTTTGGAAGAGTTTGAGAAGGATAGGTGTTAGCTCTTCTCTAAATGTTTGATAGAATTCGCCTGTGAAGCCATCTGGTCCTGGGCTTTCTTTGTTGGAAGATTTTTGATCACAGTTTCAATTTCACTGCTTGTGATTGGTCTGTTCATATTTTCTATTTCTTCCTGATTCAGTCTTGGCAGGTTGTGCATTTCCAAGAATTTGTCCATTTCTTCCAGATTGTCCATTTTATTGGCATAGAGTTGCTTGTAGTAATCTCTCATGATCTCTTTTATTTCTGCAGTGTCAGTTGTTACCTCTCCTTTTTCATTTCTAATTCTATTGATTTGAGTCTTCTCCCTTTTTTTCTTGATGAGTCTGGCTAGTGGTTTATCTATTTTGTTTATCTTCTCAAAGAACCAGCTTTTAGTTTTATTGATCTTTGCTATTGTTTCCTTCATTTCTTTTTCATTTATTTCTGATCTGATTTTTATGATTTCTTTCCTTCTGCTAGCTTTGGGGTTTTTTTGTTCTTCTTTCTCTAATTGCTTGAGGTGCAAGGTTAGGTTGTTTATTCGAGATGTTTCCTGCTTCTTAAGGTGGGCTTGTATTGCTATAAACTTCCCCCTTAGAACTGCTTTTGCTGCATCCCACAGGTTTTGGGTCGTTGTGTCTCCATTGTCGTTTGTTTCTAGGTATTTTTTGATTTCCTCTTTGATTTCTTCTGTGGTCACTTCATTATTAAGTAGTGTATTGTTTAGCCTCCATGTGTTTGTATTTTTTTACAGATCTTTTCCTGTAATTGATATCTAGTCTCATGGCGTTGTGGTCAGAAAAGATACTTGATACAATTTCAATTTTCTTAAATTTACCAAGGCTTGATTTGTGACCCAAGATATGATCTATCCTGGAGAATGTTCCATGAGCACTGAGAAAAATGTGTATTCTGTTGTTTTTGGATGGAATGTCCTATAAATATCAATTAACTCCATCTTGTTTAATGTATCATTTAAAGCTTGTGTTTCCTTATTTATTTTCATTTTGGATGATCTGTCCATTGGTGAAAGTGGGGTGTTAAAGTCCCCTACTATGAATGTGTTACTGTCGATTTCCCCTTTTATGGTTGTCAGTATTTGCCTTATGTATTGAGGTGCACCTAAGTTGGGTGCATAAATATTTACAATTGTTATATCTTCCTCTTGGATCGATCCCTTGATCATTATGTAGTGTCCTTCTTTGTCTCTTCTAATAGTCTTTGTTTTAAAGTCTATTTTGTCTGATATGAGAATTGCTACTCCAGCTTTCTTTTGGTTTCCATTTGCATGAAATACCTTTTTCCATCCCCTTACTTTCAGTCTGTATGTGTCTCTAGGTCTGAAGTGGGTCTCTTGTAGACAGCAAATATATGGGTCTTGTTTTTGTATCCATTCAGCCAATCTGTGTCTTTTGGTGGGAGCATTTAGTCCATTTACATTTAAGGTAATTATCGATATGTGTGTTCCTATTCCCATTTTCTTAATTGTTTTGGGTTCATTATTGTAGGTCCTTTCCTTCTTTTGTGTTTCTTGCCTAGAGAAGTTCCTTTAGCAGTTGTTGTAGAGCTGGTTTGGTGGTGCTGAACTCTCTCAGCTTTTGCTTGTCTGTAAAGGTTTTAATTTCTCCATCAAATCTGAATGAGATCCTTGCTGGGTAAAGTAATCTTGGTTGCAGGTTTTTCTCCTTCAACACTTTCAATATGTCCTGCCACTCCCTTCTGGCTTGCAGAGTTTCTGCTGAAAGATCAGCTGTTAACCTTATGGGGATTCCCTTGTGTGTTATTTGTTGTTTTTCCCTTGCTGCTTTTAATATGTTTTCTTTGTATTTAATTTTTGACAGTTTGATTAATATGTGTCTTGGCGTATTTCTCCTTGGATTTATCCTGTATGGGACTCTCTGTGCTTCCTGGACTTGATTAACTATTTCTTTTCCCATATTAGGGAAGTTTTCAACTATAATCTCTTCAAATATTTTCTCAGTCCCTTTCTTTTTCTCTTCTTCTTCTGGAACCCCTATAATTCGAATGTTGGTGCGTTTAATGTTGTCCCAGAGGTCTCTGAGACTGTCCTCAGTTCTTTTCATTCTTTTTTCTTTTTTCTGCTCTGCAGTAGTTATTTCCACTATTTTATCTTCCAGGTCACTTATCCGTTCTTCTGCCTCAGTTATTCTGCTATTGATCCCATCTAGAGTATTTTTAATTTCATTTATTGTGTTGTTCATCGTTGTTTGTTTCATCTTTAGTTCTTCTAGGTCCTTGTTAACTGATTCTTGCAATTTGTCCATTCTATTGTCCATTCTATCTCCAAGATTTTGGATCAACCTTACTATCATTATTCTGAATTCTTTTTCAGGTAGACTGCCTATTTCCTCTTCATTTGTTAGGTCTGGTGGGTTTTTATCTTGCTCCTTCATCTGCTGTGTGTTTTTCTGTCTTTTCATTTTGCTTATCTTACTGTATTTGGGGTCTCCTTTTTTGCAGGCTGAAGGTTCGTAGTTCCTGTTGTTTTTTGTGTCTGTCCCCAGTGGCTAAGTTTGGTTCAGTGGGTTGTGTAGGCTTCCTGGTGGAGGGTACTAGTGCCTGTGTTCTGGTGTATGAGGCTGGATCTTGTCTTTCTGGTGGGCAGGTCCACGTCTGGTGGTGTGTTTTGGGGTGTCTGTAGACTTACTATGATTTTGGGCAGCCTCTCTGCTAATGGGTGGGGTTGTGTTCCTGTCTTGCTAGTTGTTTGGCATAGGATGTCCAGCACTGTAGCTTGCTGGTCGTTGAGTGAAGCTGGGTGCTGGCGTTGAGATGGAGATCTCTCAGAGATTTTTGCTGTTTGATAGTATGTGCAGCTGGGAGGCCTCTTGTGGACCAGTGTCCTGAAGTTGGCTCTCCCACCTCAGAGGCACAGCACTGACTCCTGGCTGCAGCACCAAGAGCCTTTCATCCACAGGGCTCCTTAATTTGGGATGATTCGTTGTCTATTCAGGTATTCCACAGATGCAGGGTATATCAAGTTGATTGTGGAGCTTTAATCCGCTGCTTCTGAGGCTGCTGGGAGAGATTTCCCTTTCTCTTCTTTGTTCTGACAGTTCCCAGGGGCTCAGCTTTGGATTTGGCCCCGCCTGTGCGTGTAGGTCGCCGGAGGGCGTCTGTTCTTTGCTCAGACAGGACAGGGTTAAAGGAGCCGCTGATTCGGAGGCTCTGGCTCACCCAGGCCGGGGGGTAGGGAGGGTTACGGAGTGCGGGGCGGGCCTGCAGCGGCAGAGGCCGGCGTGACGCTGCAGCCTGAGGGCACCGTGCGCTCTCCCGGGGGAGCCGTCCCTGGATCCCGGGACCCTGGCAGTGGCGGGCTGCACAGGCTCCCCGGAAGGGCGTGTGGCTAGTGACCTGTGCTCGCACACAGGCCTCCTGATGGCGGCAGCAGCGGCCTCAGCGTCCCATGTCCGTCTCTGGGCTCCGCAATCTTAGCCGTGGCTCGCGCCCGTCCCTGGAGCCCTCTCAAGCAGCGCTCTTAATCCCCTCTCCTCGTGCACCAGGAAACAAAGAGGGACGTAAAAGTCTCTTGCCTCTTCGGCAGGTCCAGACCCCTCCCCGGACTCTCTCCCGGCCAGCCGCGGCGCACCAACGCCCTGCAGGCTGTGTTCACGCCGCCAACCTCAGTCCTCTCCCGGCGCTCCGACAAAAGCCGGAGCCTCAGCTCCCAGTCCCGCCCGCCCCAGCGGGCGAGCAGACAAGCCTCTTGGCTGGTGAGTGCCGGTCGGCCCGATCCTCCGCGCTGGAATCTGTCCGCTTTGCCCTCCGCACCCCTGTTGCTGTGTTCTCCTCCGCGGCTCCCAAGCTCCCCCACTCCGCCTCCCGAAGTCTCCACCCGCGAAGGGGCTTCCTAGTGTGTGGACACTTTTCCTCCTTCACAGCTCTCTCCCGCTGGTGCAGGACCCGTCCCTATCCTTTTGTCTGTTTAGTTTTTTCTTTTGCCCTAACCAGGTACGTGGGGGGTTCCCTGCCTTTTGGGAGGTCTGAGGTCCTCTGCCAGCATTCAGTAGGTGCTCCGTAGGAGTTGTTCCACGCGTAGATGTACCTCTGGTGTATCTGTGGAGAGGAAGGTGATCTCCGCGTCTTACTCTTCCGCCATCTTCCCGGAAGTCCCCTGCTTTCATCTCTTGAGACAGTGTTTTCCAACCCTTTAGGTCAAGACTTGAAGGATCATGGAATCAACTTAGTGGTTCTTAAATAGCATTTGAAAGAAATACAAAGATTAGAATAAAATAAAATAAAGGGTATCAGAGTGCACTACACATAGTAAGGGCCAACACTGGTTGAAATTCTTGCTTCAGTCAGACATACACATGTATAAACATAAATATTGGTGTGTCCTGAGTTGTGATGGGAAATATACTCTTACTGAGTTTTCAAAAGTTTGAAAAACTCATCTAGTGAAATAAAGATCAGATCACAGCTACTACGTTAACTCATTTCTTATTTCATCCTATGAAGTTGAATGTTCGTAGGTAACCGACAGGACACCACACCTCACAGCAAGGGTAGAATAGGAAAGAGAAGCAGAAAACTTCATGAGGGTGAAGGAGGACAGCGGACCTTCATTTCAGTCATGGCAAACTACAAGACTTCTTTAGTTTAACCCTTCACCTGCCATATCAAGGGAAGATAGTAGTAATTACTGTTTCAAGGAAAATGTATGTGTGAGTCATTTATTGAGGTGACAAATTGAGGGGGGGTTCCCCACCTCCTCCTTCCCACCTCCCTCTGGATTTTTGACCTGTAATGAAAGAGAAAGAGGAATAACATTTGAAATTGAAGTGTATGTGTATGCTAATATTCATACTTATTGAACACATGTGCTTTTGCAGATTTATTATTTATACTGTATAGAATTATATATAAAATCCTACTAAACTCCGTGTGTAGTGTTAAGTTACAATCTGTTTCTCTTTGGAATCCCATTCTGTGTACAAACATTTTTACAAAACATGTGGATTAGTAGTAGGAGTAGATGGTTTAAAAACGTTATGTTAAAGCAACACCTTAAGTCAGCATGTTGAAAGAATGAGAATATCAAAATAGTACTGTAGTTCCCTTACTGGTGGAAATAAGAGGGGAATTCTAGGATGCGGGGAATATATAGATTTCTCTGTAAGTTTATAAATGTCCGAGCAGTTGTTAATTTCTCCTAGAAGAACCTTAGATACACTAAATTTCTCAATAAATATTATTTTACATTTTAGCAAAGAAACTTAACTACTTACCTAGTAAACAAGGTTTTAAATTTGCCATTTTCCTCTTTTCCCTTTTTATATTCAAATATTAGTGCTAGTGCTGTTTTGAAGAGCCTAGATTTTACTCTGTACCATATTTAAATTTTATAAGTCTGAATAAATTATTGTAACCAGCTAGTTGTGTTAATTATATTTGCGTTTCTAACTAGTCAGATTTTAGAGGATTAAAACACAGAAAATTTAATTGCATAGTGTCAACCATTTCCAAATGCATGATGATACCAAGCAGAGTGGACTTAGGTATAGTGAAGTAAACAATTCTATGTGTGTGTCACTGACATCATAAGATATTTAAATTTATCTAAACCAACTCTTTCCATAGTGTTGCCTACTATAAATTAATATAGAAAGCCCTTAGGATGCTTGGCCAGTGATATGGAAATTGACACAGTAAATATTTGTTTCATGTTCTGGGAATTGTGTACACTGCAGATCAGTTGTGTTTAATCATTACCATTTGGCCAATTTTGCTTTTTTCAGAAGAAAGATAATTATGTATTGGATATGGCAGTCTTGGTGCTTGTTAAACACATAGCTCTTTTAGGTTTATACTGCCCACCTCGAGTCCCTTGCTCAGGAGGTGAAAGCTATAATTTGTGCAGAGAAAGGGAATTTGTTGTCTCAAATAACTGAAAAGTAAAAAATAGGGTAAATTCAAGCATGGCTGGATTCAAAAACCCACTTATTGGATTTAGTAGCTGGTTTCTATCTGTTGCCCAGATTGGCCATGTTTTGGCTCCATTTTCAGGATCAGTGTGGTCACAAGATGGTAGCAGCTGTGCCAGCCTCACATCTCCTCAAGTCAAAGCCAAACCGAAGGGGGAAATGTCCTTTCTGTTGAAATATCTCTTTCTGGTTATTCAAGTAAAAGTCCTGAGATTAGCTCTGATTTATTCTGACTAACTTGGCTTGAGTTATGTGCCTATTCTTGGATCAATCTTTGTAGCAAGGGGAATTCGAAGTTCTGATTAGCTGAACTTGGGCCTTATGTTCCATCCCTGGACCCAGGAATTGAGGTTGGATTCAAAGCACATGGATTGAAAGTTGGGAAAGGGTATTGTTTTTAGAATAAAGAGGAGTGGGCTGCTGGACAACGAAAAATATTCACAATTCTCAGATCATTTTTGTTTTCTTTAAGCTAATTCAATATTTTTAAAATAAAAATGGGAAATATATGTATATTTATCAGTTTCAATCTAGGGAGAATATATATGGAAGGGGCCAGTCACTTACTGACTTTATGATCTTGCGCGGATCAAAATATCTTTGATCCTTGTTCTCCTCAGTGGCAAATGGGGATAATATTGTCTTTCTACTACCTCACCGGTGGTTGTGAACACCTAAACAGATAATGCTTCTAATAAAAATCATAATATCTAATATTTAATGAGCAGTTTGTCTAGAAATTACATTGTTACATCCCTATAATCATTCTGTACAGTAGATACTACTATAATACTTATTTTTAAATGACCTAAGGCTTACAGAGGTTAAGTAACTTGCCCAGTATCAATCACACAGCAGTTAAATGACTGAGTCAGTACTCATGTCTATCTGGCTACCAAGTTCATTCTAATAGCCACCATGATACAGATATAGGGGACTGTCATTGGATTCTTCAATTCTAAGAGTCACATGTTTTCACATTTCAGCATTTTAAAAAACCAGTATGTGCCTTACAACTGATGGTAAGAGGACAATCATGATGTAGTAGTTGTTGTCTGCTTATGTGTAAATTGGTTACCGCTAGTCTTATTGTTATTTCAATTGAGTCAGCTACATGTGTTGAGTTTAAATGCTATACAAATATTAAAATATTACATTATAATTTGGCATTGAAATAGAAATTTATTTAATAGAAAGACACAGAAACAGAGTAATGAAGCATAAATGTGATACAGTGAAGTAATATCCATCGCCAGAGGAATAGCCAGTTTCACACTTTCTTATAAGGCAATGATCACATGCTTTATGGGATCTTAGAAAGGAAGATCCCCAAAAGTAAAGGCTACCTTATGTTTTCTACTGATATATGTGCTAAAGGACTGCCTGTCAAATGACATTTACCAAAGCAATAATGAATTTATTTTGCTTATATTTTGCTTTCTATGTAGGAATATGGTGATAAATATCTATGTCCAAGTAAGTCACAAAAATCTCTTTTTTAAAATATAGAACACAATATTAAGTGACAAGAAGCTTTGTGGCATAGTTTAATTGGCATTGGTCTTCCATTTTAATGTGTATAAAACATTTGTGTTTCTTACAGTTTATGGAGTCTTAAATTCTATAAAATATGACATTATTGTATTGTAGAAATAAGAGAAAGGTTTTTTTTAAACATCTTTATTGGAGTATTATTGTTTTACAATGTTGTGTTAGTTTCTGCTGTATAACAAAGTGAATCAGCTATACGTATACATATATCCCCATATGCCCTCCCACTTGAGCCTCCCTCCCAACCTCCCTATCCCATCCAACTAAGTGGTCACAAAGCACCGAGCTGATCTCCCTGCGCTATGCAGCTGCTTCCCACTAGCTATCTATTTTACATTTGGTAGTATATATATGTCAGTGCTACTCTCTCACTTCATCCCAGCTTACCCTTCTCCCTCCCTGTGTCCTCAAGTCCATTCTCTACATCTACATCTTTATTCCTGCCCTGCCCCTAGGTTCGTAAGAATCCTTTTTTTTTTTGGATTCCATACATATATGTTAGCATACGGTATTTGTTTTTCTCTTTGTGACTTACTTCACTCTGTATCGGAGACTCTAGGTCCATCCACCTCACTACAAATAACTCAATTTCATTTCTTTTTATGGCTGAGTAATATTCTATTGTATATATGTGCCACATCTTCTTTATCCATTCATCTGTCGATGGACACTTAGGTTGCTTCCATGTCCTGGCTATTGTAAATAGTGCTGCAATGAACATTGTGATACATGTCTCTTTTTGAATTATGGTTCTCTCAGGGTATATGCCCAGTAGTGGTATTGCTGGGTTATATGTAGTTCTATTATTAGTTTTTTAAGGAACCTCCATACTGTTCTCCATAGTGGCTATATCAATTTACATTCCCAGCAACAGTGCAAGAGGGTTCCTTTGTCTCCACACCCTCTCCAGCATTTACTGTTTGTAGATTTTTTGATTATGGCCATTCTGACTGGTCTGAGGTGATACTTCACTGTAGTTCTGATTTGCATTTTTCTAATGAGTAGTGATGTTGAGCATCCTTTCATGTGTTTGTTGGCAATCTGTATATCTTCTTTGGAGAAATGTCTGTTTAGGTCTGTCCATTTTTGTATTGGGTTGTTTGTTTTCTTGTTATTGAGCTGTATGAGCTGCTTGTGTATTTTGGAGATTAATCCTTTGTCAGTTGCTTCATTTGCAAATATTTTCTCGCATTCTGAGGGTTGTCTTTTGGTCTTATTTATTGTTTCCTTTGCTGTGCAAAAGCTTTTAAGTTTCATTAGGTTCCATTTGTTTATTTTTGTTTTTATTTCCATTCCTCTAGGAGGTGGATCAAAAGGGATCTTGGTGTGGCTTCCCTGGTGGTGCAGTGGTTGAGAGTCCGCCTGCCGATGCAGGGGACGCGGGTTCATGCCCCAGTCCGGGAGGATCCCACATGCCGTGGAGCAGCTGTTCCCGTGAGCCATGGCCACTGAGCCTGCACGTCTGGAGCCTGTGCTCCGCAATGGGAGAGGCCACAACACTGAGAGGCCCGCAAACTGCAAAAAAAAAAAAAAAAAAAAGGGATCTTGCTGTGATGTATGTCATAGAGTGTTCTGCCTATGTTTTCCTCTAAGAGTTTTATAGTGTCTGGCCTTACAAGTAGGTCTTTAATCCATTTTGCGTTTATTTTTGTATACTGTGTTTGGGAGTGTTCTAATTTCATTCTTTTACATGTAGCTGTCCAGTTTCCCCAGCACCATTTAATAAAGAGCCTGTCTTAACTCCATTGTATATTCTTTCCTCTTTATCAAAGATAAGGTAACCATATACATGTGGGTTTATCTATGGGCTTCCTACCCTGTTCCATTCACTTTACTTCTGTTTTTGTGCCAGTAGCATACTGTCTTGAATACTGCAACTTTATAGTATAGTCTGAAGTTAGGGAGCCTGATTCTTCCAGCTCCAATTTCCTTTCTCAAGATTGCTTTGACTTTTCAGGGTCTTTTGTGTTTCCATACAAATTGTGACATTTTTTGTTCTACTTCTGTGAAAATGCCATTGGTAGTTTGATAGGGATTACAATGAATCTGTAAATTGCTTTGGGTAGTATAGTCATTTTCACAGTGTTGATTCATGCTATCCAAGAACATGGTATATCTCTCCATCTATTAGTATCATCTTTGATTTCTTTCAACAGTGTCTTATACTTTTCTGCATACAGGTCTTTTGTCTCCTTAGGTAGGTTTATTCCTAGATATTTTATTCTTTTTATTGCAATGGTAAATGGGAGTGTTTCCTTAAGTTCTCTTACAGAGTTTTCATTATTAGTGTATAGGAATGTAAGAGATTTCTGTGCATTAATTTTGTATCCTGCTACTTTACCAAATTCATTGATTAGTTCTAGTAGTTTTCTGGTAGCATCTTTAGGATTCTCTATGTATAGTATCATGTCATCTGCAAACAGTGACAGTTTTACTTCTTCTTTTCCTATTTGGATTCCTTTTATTTATTTTTCTTCTCTGATTGTTGTGGCTAAACTTCCAAAACTATGTTGCATAATAGTGGTGAGAGTGGGCAACCTTGTCTTGTTCCTGATCTTAGAGGAAATGGTTTCAGTTTTTCACCATTGAGGATGACGTTGGCTGTGGGTTGGTCATATATGGCCTTTATTATGTTGAGGTAGGTTCCCTCTATGACTACGTTCTGGAGAGTTTTTAATCATAAATCAGTGTTGAATTTTGTTAAAAGCCTTTTCTGCATCTATTGACATTATCACATTGTTTTTAATCTTCAATTTTTTAATATGGTGTAACACATTGATTGATTTGCATATATCAAAGAATCCTTGCATTCCTGGGTTAAACCCCACTTTATCATGGTGTTTTATCCTTTTAATGTGCTGTTGGATTCTGTTTGCTAGTATTTTGTTGAGAATTTTTGCATCTATGTTCATCAGTGATATTGGCCTATAGTTTTCTTTTTTTGTGACCTCTTTGTCTGGCTTTGGATCAGGGGGATGGTGGCCTCGTAGAAGGAGTTTGGGAGTGTTCCTCCCTCTGCTATATTTTGGAAGAGTTTGCAAAGGATAGGTGTTAGCTCTTCTCTAAATGTTTGATAGAATTCGCCTGTGAAGACATGTGGTCCTGGGCTTTTGTTTGCTGGAAGATTTTTAATCACAGTTTCAACTTCAGTGCTTGTGGTTCCTCTGCTTATATTTTCTATTTCTTCCTGGTTCAGTCTAAGAAGGTTGTGCTTTTCTAAGAATTTGTCTATTTTTTACAGGTTGTTCAATTTATTGGCATATAGTTGCTTGTAGTAATTTCTCATGATTCATTGTATTTCTGCAGTGTCATTTGTTATTTCTTGGTTTTCAGTTTTATTTCTGCTCATTTCAGTCTTCTCCCTTTTTTTCTTGGTGAGTCTGGGTAATGGTTTATCAATTTTGTTTATCTTCTCAAAGAACTAACTTTTAGTTTTATTGATATTTACTATTGTTTCCTTCATTTCTCTTTCACTTATTTCTGATCTGATCTTTATGATATCTTTCCTTCTGCTAACTTTGAGGGTTTTTTTGTTCTTCTTTCTCTAGTTGCTTTAGGTGTAAGATTAGGTTGTTTATTTGAGATTTTTCTTGTTTCTTGAGGTAGGATTGTATTGTTATAAACTTCCCTCTTAGAATTGCTTTTGATGCATCAAATAGGTTTTGGGTCATCGTGTTTTCATTGTCATTTGTTGCTAGGTATTTTTTGATTTCCTCTTTGATTTCTTAGTGCTCTCTTGGTTATTTAGTAGTGTACTGATTAGCCTCCATGTGTTTGTATATTTTACAGTTTTTTTTTTCCCTGCAATTGATATCTAGTCTCATAGCATTGTGGTTGGAAAAAATACTTGATATGATTTCAATTTTCTTAAATTTCCCAAGGCTTGATTTGTGACCCAAGGTATGATCTGTCCTGGAGAATGTTCCATGAGCACTTGAGAAGAAAGTTCATTCTGTTGTTTTTGGATGAAATGTCCTATAAGTATCAATTAAGTCCATGTTGTTTAGCGTGTCATTTAAAGCTTGTGTTTCCTTATTTATTTTCATTTTGGATGATCTTTCTATTGGTGAAAGTGGAGTGTTGTGTTCCTGTCAATTTCCCCTTTTATGGCTGTTAGTATTTTCCTTATGTATTGAGGTGCTCCTATATTGGGTGCATGAATATTTACAATTGTTATATTTTCTTCTTGGATTGATCCCTTGATCATGAAATAGTGTGTGTCTTTGTCTCTTGTAATAGTCTTTATTTTAAAGTCTATTTTATCTGATATGAGTATTGCTACTCCAGCTTTCTTTTGATTTCCATTTTCTTGGAATATCTTTCTCCATCTCCTCACTTTCAATCTGTATGTGTCCCTAGGTCTGAAATTGGTCTCTTGTAGACAGCCTATATAGAGGTCTTGTATTTGTATCCATCCAGCCAGTCAATGTCTTTTCGTTGGAGCATTTAATCCATTTACATTTAAGGTAATTATCGATATATATGTTCCTATTACAATTTTCTTCATTGTTTTGGCGGGCTTTTCCTTCTCCTGTGTTTCCTGCCTAAAGGAATTCCTTTAGCATTTGTTGTAAAGCTGGTTTGGTGGTGCTAAATTTTCTTAGCTTTTGCTTGTCTGTAAAGGTTTTCATTTCTCCATGAATCTGAATGAGATCCTTGCTGGGTAAAGTAATCTTGGTTGTAGGTTTTTCCCTTTCATCTCTTTAACTATGTCCTGCAACTCCATTCTGGCTTGCAGAGTTTCTGCTGAAAGATCAGCTGTTAACCTTATGGGGATTCCCTTCTATGTTATTTGTTGCTTTTCCCTTGCTGCTTTTAATATTTTTTGTTTGTTATTTATTTTTGATTGTTTGATTGCTATGTATCTTTTCATATTCCTCCTTGTATTTATCCTGTATAGGACTGTCTGTGCTTCCTGGACTTGATTTACTATTTCCTTTCCCATGTTAGGGAAGTTTTCAACTATAATCTCTTCAAATATTTTCTCAGACCCTCTCTTTTTCTGTTTTTCTTCTGGGACCCCTTTAATTTGAATATTGGTATGTTTGATGTTGTCCCAGAAGTCTCTGAGACTGTCCTCAAGTCTTTTCATTCGTTTTTCTTTACTCTGCTCTGCAGTCCTTGTGTCCACTATTTTATCTTTCAGGTCACTTATCCGTTCTTCTGCCTCAGTTATTCTGCTATTGATTCCTTGTAGAGAATTTTTAATTTCATTTATTGTGTTGTTCATCATTGTTTATTTGCTCTTTTGCTCTTCTAGGTCCTTGTTAAACCAATTTTTATATTTTCTCCATTCTATTTCTATGATTTTGGTCACCTTTACTATCATTATTCTGAATTCTTTTTCCAGTGGACTGCTTATTTCATCTTCATTTGTTTAGTCTGGTGGGTTTTTACCTTGCTCCTTCATCTACTGCATATTTCTGTCTTGTCACCATGTTTAACTTGCTGTGTTTGGGGTCTCCTTTTTACAATCTGCTGGTTCATGTTTCCTGTTGTTTTTTGTTTCTGCCCCCAGTGGGTGAGGTTGATTCAGCGGCTTGTGTAGGCTTCCTGGTGGAGGGGCTCCTGCCTGTGTTCTGGTGGGTGGGACTGGATATTTTCTTTCTAGTGTGCATGACTGTGTCCGGTGGTGTGTTTTGAGGTGTCTGTGAACTTGTTATAATTTTAGGCAGCCTCTCTGCTAATGGGTAGGGTTGTATTCCTGTCTTGCTAGTTGTTTGGCATGGGATGTCCAACACTGGAGCTTGTGGGCCATTGGAGCTGGATCTTAGCATTGAGATGGAGATGTCTGGGAGAATTCTCATAACTGATATTACTTTGGGCCAGGAGGTCTCTGGTGGTTCAATGCTCTGAACTCGACTCTCCCACCTCAGAGGCTCAGGCCTGACACCAGGCTGGAACACCAAGACCCTGTCAGCCACACGGCTCAGAATAAAAGGGAAAAATGAAAGAAAAAAATAAAAAAAATATTAAAATAAAACCATTAAAAAACCAATAATAATAATAAAAAAAGAGAGCAACCAAACGAATAAACAAATCCACCTAAGATAACAAGCGCTAAAAAGTATACTAAGAGAAATGTAAAAATCTGAAACAAATCAGTCACAGACAGCAAACCCCAAGTGTACAGTTGCTCGTAAAGCCCACCACCTCTGTTTTGGGATGATTTGTTGTCTATTCATGTATTCCACAGATGCAGGATACATCATGTTGATTGTAGGAATTTAATCTGCTCCTTCTGAGGCTGCATGGAGAAATTTCCCTTTCTCTTCTTTGTTCGCACAGCTCCTGGGGTTCAGCTTTGGTTTTGGCCTCGCCTCTGCATGTAGGTCACCCTCAGGCATCTGTTTCTGCCCAGACAGTATGGGGTTAAAGCAGGGCTGATTAGGAGGCTCTTGCTCATTCATGCCAGGGTGAGGGAGGGGTATAGTAGTTATAATTGAAATATGGAGTGAGCCTGCTGTGGCAAAGGCCAACATGATGTTGCAACAGCCTGAGGAGCACCGTGTGTTCTCCCAGGGAACTTGTCCCTGGATCACAGGACCCTGGCAGTGTAATTCTGCGCAGGCTCCTGGTGTGTGTGTGTGTGTGTGTGTGTGTGTGTGTGTGTGTGTGTGTGCGTATGGATAGTGACCTGTGTTTGCATACAGGATTCTTGGTGTCTGCAGCAGCAGCATTAGCATTTCATGCCCATCTCTGGGGTCTGTGCTGATAGCTGTGGCTCATGCCCATCTCTGGAGCTCATTTAGGCGGCGCTCTGCCTTCTGTGGGCAGACAGGGAAGGAATCCCCTCTCCTTGTGCACCCCGAAACAATGGTCTCTTGCCTCTTAGGCAGGTCCAGACTTTTTCCTGGACTCCCTCCCAGCTAGCTGTGGTGCACTGACCCCCTTCAGGCTGTGTTCACGCAGTCAACCCCAGTCTTCTCTCTGGGGTCTGACTTCCAAAGCCCAAGCCTCAGCTCCCAGCCCCCACCCACCCTGGTGGGTGAGCAGACAAGCGTCTCAGGCTGGTGAATGCTGGTTGGCACTGATCCTCTGTGTGGGAATCTCTCTGCTTTGCCCTTTGCAACCCTGTTGCTGCTTTCTCCTCTGTGGTTCTGAAGTTTCACCCTGCCCACTGCCTGTCTCCACCAGTGAAGGGGCTTCCTAGTGTGTGGAAACTTTTCTCCTTCACAGCTCCCTCCCAGAGGTGCGGGTCCCGTGCCTATGCTTTTGTCTCTGTTTTTTCCTTTTTCTTTTGCTCTACCCAGTTACATTGTGTGTGGGGGGTTATTGCCTTTTGGGAAGTCTGAGGTCTTCTGCCTGCATTCAGTAGGTGTTCTATAAGAGTTGTTCCACATGTAGAAGTATTTTTGGTGTATCTGTGGGGAGGAAGGTGATCTCCATGTCTTACTCCTCCACCATCTTGAAGGTCCCCAAAAGAAAGTTTTATATTTTGAGTTTTTCTTACAGATCTGTAGTGGGTCAAGCATTTTCAGGATATTTAATATAAAAATTAAACCATTAATTCTAAAAGCTAAAGCATTGGAGATTCATTAAAAAATTCAGAAAAATTATAAGTACTTAAATTTTCATTTAACAAATTATAAATTTGGCTAAAAAAATAGAAACAGGAACAGATTTCTGGCCAGGTAATTACTCAACCTACTCTTTCTTTAGCACATACTAGACAAATATGGGTATATGGGCCTCAAAGTATTTTGAAACTAATTCTTAGTTTGGGGCTCAAGATTGCTGTTAATCAGCTCTACTTTTATTTTATAAAATAAGGAGTTTAAAAAATATTCTCTATCATCCATAACTATGATTTCATAGGGAAGAAAGAGGGATCAGTTGAAATCCAGGGGGGCTTATTTCTTACCATTAATGATTCTCCTTCCTCCAAAGAATTGAATCTTAAGATACTAAACCTTTTCCCACAAAACAATTATTACAGAGAAAGGGTATCCATTCTCAATTTGCTTGAAGCATTTACTTAAAAACCCCATTTTGATCAACTTTTATTAAACTGCAGAACTTCTGCAGTTATTAAACTGCAGAAGTTCACAGGAAGCTCTTATTCAGAGGCTGTGAAGTCACTGAATGAAATAAAATCAAATTTGGCCTGGTATTGCATGGAAATCTCATTAGCAGAGGCTGGGCTGTTTTCCTTGGGATTGAACCTACTTAGCACTGTTTATTGATGATCTCCTAGGTCTTAATAGATTCAATAATAACAGGACCTTTTTACACCAAATTATGCTGAAAAATACAATATATTTTCTTTTCTAGGAAAATGTCAATATGAGTAAATTTGATTTGATTTTTATCCCTGGAACTTTACAGATTGCCATTTTAGTTTTGAGTTCCTCAAACCATGCAGTTTTGCAAATAAGTAACAATGAATATGTTCTTAGAAATGATTACTGTTACTACTACCAGTACTACCTAAACTTCGTCTAATACTTCATAATTTATAGTATCACTTCACATGTATTATCTCACTAAATTCTTACATGTTTATTGTAGAATACCTATAGAATTCAATATGTAAAATATCATATTTTGTCTCGTGTACTGGTTTCCATATACTGACCTCAATATTTCCTATTACAAAGGGAGGTGTGTGCTTGGTAGAAACCAAAGGGAGGTGTGTGCTTGGTAGAAACCTCCAAAGATTATGCAGTGTGTCTATCAGAACAATTTTCCAGTTAGTCATGATGGGTAATCTCCCTAGTATTACTATAGTCTTGATACAATGTTTGAGAGTAAGGGTTGGGGATTTGTGGCACACTGAAAAATGGTGTGAAGTATAAAGTATTGAAAAGGAAGTAGATTAATGCATTGAACGATTAAAAGGAAAACAAGGGGGCTTCCCTGGTGGCGCAGTGGTTGGGAGTCTGCCTGCCAATGCGGGGGACGTGGGTTCGCGCCCTGGTCTGGGAGGATCCCACATGCCGTGGAGCAACTGGGCCCGTGAGCCACAATTACTGAGCCTGCGCGTCTGGAGCCTGTGCTCCGCAACAAGAGAGGCCGCGATAGTGAGAGGCCCGTGCACCGCAATGAAGAGTGGCCCCCGCTTGCCACAACTAGACAAAGCCCTCGCACAGAAACGAAGACCCAACACAGCCATAAATAAATAATAATAATTAATAATATCATAATAATAATATCACCCTTGATTTAAAAAAAAAGAAAAGAAAAAGGAAAACAAAAAGTAGAAAACATGCTCTCACAACACTTCAGAAAGTGTCAATTTTGTTAGTTGAAATTATTAGTTATCTAGCTTTTTTTTAAATTTAAATGTTCTGTCATGGAAACACAATCTCACCTTAGTCCATGACTTTGGTGTTGGGACGTTGATTTGGGATTCTGGGATTTTGCTTGTATTTATCAAATAAAAAAAGATTATCTTAAAAATGCAGTCTTTCAGGAGCTGAGCTTTTTATTTTAAATGGAATTTTCCTTATTTGTTTTATTACAGGTATATGTTTATGATTTTTATCAAGATGATGAAAAGAAGTATTTAAATTTTAATTCTTAGGATAGACTAGATACAGTACTTCCAGTTGAGGCCATGTTCATACAAATAAGTGTCCCTGGCAAGCTTCAGTGAGCCAAGGTCCCTCAGAGTGAACCAGCAGGAGGAAAAGATAGGTTAAGAGGCAGTGAGAAGAAGCTCATAATTGCACATGTTTAATTTCAATAATTAGGCATAGTGTTAATAGAAACATTCATTTGAAGCAAAGGCTGTTTATTTGCACAAACAGAGGAAATATGTGGTGCTGTAGTTTTGCTATGAAGACTGCAAAATTAAGCAAGAAATACTCAGCTCAATATAAATTTAAAAACATGTTTTAAAAGAGAATTAGAAATAGAATTTGGGAACTAAATCTCAAAATGCCTAATAGATTTTATTTCAGAACAGTGTCCTTAACATAGTTAGTTCTATTTTCTTTTAAAAGCTTCATTGAAATATAATTAGTATACTATACAATTCATTCTTTGAGTGTAAAATTCAGCACCTTTCAGTATATTCACAGTTGTGCATCCATCACCACAATCAATTTTAGAACATATTCATTGCCTAAAAAGAAACCCTGGACCCCTTAGCTACCACTCTTTAATCCTCCCATACTCCTAAGAACCGTAGGCAACCTCTGATTGATTTTCTGCTTCTATAGATTTTCTAATTCTGTACATTATATATAAATGGAATTGTACAATATGTGGTCCTTTAACACTGATTATTTAACTTAGTCTAATGTTTTCAAAGTTCAGCCATGTTGTAGCCTATATAAATAATTTATTTTTATTGATGAATAATGTTCTATTGTAGAGGTATACTGCATTCATTAGTTGATAGACATTTGGGTTGTTTCCACCTTTTCACTATTACGAAGAATGCTGCTAAGAACACTTGAGTACAAGTTTTTGTGTGCACATATATTTTAATTTATCTTGGGTGTATATATAGGAGTGGAATTGCTGGATCATATAGTAACTCTATGTTTAATCTTTTTAAGGAACAACCAGACTGTTTCTCAAAGTGGCTGCAACATTTTACATTCCCATCAGCAATGCATAAGTGTTCCAATTTCTCTATATCCTCTCTGGTACTTATTATTTTCTCTCTGTTTGTTGTGTGTGTCTACGTGTGTGTGTGTAATGATAGCCATCCTAGTGGCTGTGAGGTGGTATCTCCTTGTGGTTTTCATCTTTATTTCCATGTTGGTTAATTACACTATCTTAGACATTTGTATATCTTCTTCGGAGAGCTATCTATTCAGATCCTTTGCTTATTGTTAATTGGGTTTACTCTTTATTATTGAGTTTTATAGCTCTTTATGTAGTCTAGATACAAATCCCTTATCAGATTTATGATTTGCAAAAAGTTTCTCCTGTGAGTTGTCTGTTCACTGTTTTTTATTTTATTGCGGTATAATTGCTTTACAATGTTGTGTTAGTTTCTGCTATACAATGAAATGAATCAGCTATATGTATACATATATCTCCTTCCTCTTAGACCTCCCTCTCCCATCATCCCACCCATCTAGGTCATCAGAGAGCACTGAACTGAGCTCCCTGTGCTATACAACAGGTTCCCATTAGCTATCTATTTTACACATGGTATTGTATTTTTGTCAAACCTAATCTCAATTCATCCCATGCTCCCCTTTCCCCACTGTGTCCACACGTCCATTTTCTATGTCTGCATTTCTATTCCTGCCCTACAAATAGTTTCATCTGTACCATTTTTCTAGATTCCACATATATGTGTTAATATATGATATTTAGACTCTAGGTCCATCTCTACAAATGACCCAATTTCATTTCCTTTTATGTCTCCCTGTGTTACACAACTGCTTCCCACTAGCTATCTATTTTACATTTAGTAGTGTATATATGTCAGTGTTATTCTTTCACTTCGTCCCAGCTTACCCTTCCCTCTCCCTGTGTCCTCAAGTCCATTCTCCACATCTGTTTCTTTATTCCTGTCCTGCCCCTAGGTTCATCAGAAATTTTTTTTTTTTTAGATTCCATATATATTGGTTTGCATACAGTATTTGATTTTCTCTTTGTGACTTACTTCACTCTGTATGACAGACTCTAGGTCCCTCCTCCTCACTACAAATAACTCAATTTCATTTCTTTTTATGGTTGAGTAATATTCCATTGTATATATGTGCCACATCTTCTTTATCCATTCATCTGTCGATGGACACTTAGGTTGCTTCCATGTCCTGGCTATTGTAAGTAGTGCTGCAATGAACATTGTGATACGTGACTTTTTTTGAATTATGCTTTTCTCAGGGTATATACCCAGTAGTGGTATTGCTGGGTCATATGGTAGTTCTATTTTTAGTATTTTAAGGAACCTTCCTACTGTTCGCCATAGTGGCTGTATAAATTTACATTCCCATCAACAGTGCAGGAGGGTTCCCTTTTTTCCACACCTTCTCCAGCATTTATTGTTTGTAGATTTTTTGATGAAGACCATTCTGACTGGTGTGAGGTGGTACCTCATTGTAGTTTTGATTTGCATTTTTCTAATGATTAGTGATGTTGAGCATCCTTTCATGTGTTTGTTGGCTACCTGTATGTCTTCTATGGAGAATGTCTGTTTAGCTCTTCTGCACATTTTTGTATTGGGTTGATTGTTTTTTTTTGTTATTGAGCTGCATGAGTTGCTTGTATATTTTGGAGATTAATCCTTTGTCAGTTGCTTCATTTGTAAATATTTTCTCCCATTCTGAGGGTTGTCTTTTCATCCTGTTTATGGTTTCCTAGGCTGTGCAAATGCTTTTAAGTTTCATTAGGTCCCATTTGTTTACTTTTATTTTCATTACTTTAGAAGGTGAATTATAGAAGATCTTGCTGTGATTTATGTCAAAGTGTTTTTCCTATGTTTTCCTGTAAGAGTTTTATGGCATCCAGTCTTACATTTAGGTCTTTAATCCATTTTGTGTTTATTTTTGTGTATGGTGTGAGGGAGTGTTCTACTTTCATTCTTTTACATGTAGTTGTCCAGTTTCCCCAGCACCATTTAATAAAGAGTTTGTCTTATCTCCATTGTATATTCTTGCCTCTTTATCAAAAATAAGGTAACCACATGTGCATGGGTTTATCTCTGGGCTTTCTATCCTGTACCATTGATCTATATTTCTGTTTTTGTGCCAGTACCATACTGTCTTGATTTCTGTAGCTTTAAATTATTGTTTGAAGTTGGGAAGTCCTGATTCCTCCAGCTGCATTCTTCTTTCTCAAGATGGCTTTGGCTATTCGGGGTCTTTTGTTTTTCCATAAAAATGGTAAAATTTTTTGTTCTAATTCTGTGAAAAATGCCATTGGTCATTTGATAGGGATTGCACTGAATCTGTAGATTGCTTTGGGTAGTATAGTCATTTTCACAATATTGATTCTTCCAATCCAGCAGCATTGTATATCTTTCCAACTGTTTGTGTCATCTTTGGTTTCTTTCATCAGTGTTTTATAGTTTTCTGAGTACAGTTCTTTTGCCTCCTAAGATAGGTTTATTCCTAGGTATTTTATTCTTTTTGTTGCAGTGGTAAATGGGATTGTTTCCTTAATTTCTCTTTCTGATTTTTTGTTGTTAGTGTATAGGAATGCAAGAGATTTCTGTGCATTAATTTTGCAACCTGCAACCTTACCAAATTCATTGATTAATTCTAGTAGTTTTCTGGTAGCATCTTTAGGGTTTTTTATGTATGGTATCATGTCATCTGCAAACAGTGACAGTTTTAATTCTTCTTTTCCAATTGGATTCCTTTTACTTCTTTTTATTTTCTGATTGCCATGGCTAGGACTTCCAATACTATGTTGAATAATAGTGGTGAGAATGGACATCCTTGTTTTGTTCCTGATCTAGAGGAAATGCTTTCAGTTTTTCACCATTGAGAATGATGTTGGCTGTGGGTTTGTCATTACTGGCCTTTATTATGTTGAGGTTGGTTCCCTCTATGCCCACTTTCTGGAGAGTTTTTATCATAAATGGGTGTTGAATTTTGTCAAAAGCTTTTTTTGCCTCTATTGAGATGATCGTATGGTTTTTATTCTTTAATTTGTTAATATGGTGTAGCACATTGATTGATTTCCATATATTGAAGAATCCTTGCATAACTGGGATAAATCAAATTTGATTATGGTGTATGATCTTTTTAATGTGTTGTTGGATTCTGTTTGCTAGTATTTTGTTGAGAATTTTATGTCTATGTTCATCAGTGATATTGGTCCATAATTTTCTTTTCTTGTGATATCTTTGTCAGGTTTTGGTATTAGGGTGATGGTGGCCTCACAGAATGAGTTTGAGAGTATTCCTCCATCTGCAATTTTTTGGAAGATTTTGAGAAGGAGAGGTGTTAGCTCTTCTTTAAATGTTTGTCAGAATTTGCTGGTGAAGCCAACTGGTCCTGGACTTTTGTTTGTTTGAAGAATTTAAATACACTATAAATTTCATTACTTGTGATTGTTCTGTTTATATTTTCTAATTCTTCCTGGTTCAGTCTTGGAAAGTTGTTCCTTTCTAAGAATTTGTCCATTTCTTTCAGACTGTCCATTTTTTTGGCATATAGTTGCTTGTAGTAGTCTCTTATGAGCCTTTGTACTTCCTCAGCGGTCATGGCTCACGAGCCTAGCTGGTCCACGGCATGTGGGATCTTCCCGAACTGGGGCATGAACCCGTGTCCCCTGCATCAGCAGGTGGACTCTCAACCACTGTGCCACCAGGGAAACCCCAACTTTTAGTTTTATTGATCTTTCCTATTGTTTTCTACATTTCTAATTCATTTATTTCTGCTCTGATCTTTATGATTTATTTCCATATACTAACTTTGGCATTTCTTTGTTCTTCTTTTTGTAGGTGAGTTAGGTGTAAAGTTAGGTTGTTTATTTGAGATTTTTCTTGTTTTTTGAGGTGAGATTGAATTGTTATGAACTTCCCTCTTAGAACTGCTTTTGCTGCATCCCATAGACTTTGGATTGTTTTGTTTTTGTTGTCATTTGTTTCTAGGTGTTTTTTTATTTCTTTGATTTCTTCAGTGATCTCTTGGTTATTTAGCAGCACACTGTTTAGCTTTCATGTGTTTGTGTTTTTCACATTTTTCCCCTGTAATTTATTTCTAATCTCATAGCCTTGTGGTTGGAAAAGATGCTTGGTATGATTTCAATTTTCTTAAATGTTCCAAGTCTTGTTTTGTGACCCAGAATGAGATCTATTGTGGAGAATGTTCCATGTGCACTTGAGAATAAAGTGTATTCTTTTTCCTTCCAGTGGAATATCCTACAAATATCAATTAAGTCAATCTGGTCTACTGTGTCATTTAAAGCTTGTGTTTCCTTATTTATTTTCTATCTGGATGATCTATCCATTGGTGTAAGTTGGGTGTTAAAGTCCCCCACTATTATTGTGTTACTGTTGATTTTCCCTTTTATGGCTGTTAGCATTTGCCTTATGTGTTGAGGTGTTCCTATGTTGGGTGCATAATTATTTATAACTGTTATGCTTTCTTCTTGGATTATTCCCATGATCATTATGTAGAGTCATTCCTTATATCTCTCTTTTTTAAATAAATTTATTTTATTTTATTTATTTTAATTTTTGTCTGAGTTGGTCTTTGTTGCTGTGTGCAGGCTTTCTCTAGTTGCAGCGAGTGGGGGTTACTCTTCGTTGCTGTGCGGGGGCTTCTTTTGTTGTGGAGCATGGGCTGTAGGCACGTGCTCTAGAGCACAGGTTCAGTAGTTGTGGCACACAGGCTTAGTTGCTCCATGGCATGTGAGATCTTCCCAGGCCAGGGATTGAACATGTGTTCCCTGCATTAGCAGGCGGATTCCTAACCACTGCACCACCAAGGAAGTTCCTTTCCTTATCTCTTGTAACAGTCTTTATTTTAAAGTGTATTTTATCTGATATGAATATTGCTACTCCAGCTTTCTTTTGATTTCCATTTGCATGGAATATCTTTTTCCAGCCCTTCACTTTCAACCTGTATGTGTCCCTAGGTCTGATGTGGGTCTCTTGTAGACAACATATGTATGGGTCTTGTTTTTGTATCCATTGAGCCAGTCTGTGTATTTTTGTTGGAGCATTTAATCCATTTACATTCAAGATAATTATTGATATGTATGTTCCTATTACCATTTTCTTAATTGATTTGTGTTTGTTTTTGTGAGTCCTTTTCTTCTCTTGTGTTTCCTGCCTTGAGAATTTCCTGTAACATTTGTTGTAAAGCTGGTTTTGTTGTGCTGAATTCTCTTAGCTTTTGCTTGACTGTAAAGCTTTTGATTTTTCCATTGAATCTGAATGAGATCCTCACTGGGTAGAGTAAGCTTGGTTGTAGGTTTTTCCCTTTCATCACTTTAAATATATTGTGCCACTCCCTTCTGGCCTGCAGAATTTCTGCTGAAAAATCAGCTGATAACCTTATGGGGATTCCATTGTATGTTATTTGTTGCTTTTCCCTTGCTGCTTTTAATATTTTTTCATTGAACTAAATTTTGTTAGTTTGATTAATATGTGTCTTGGTGTATTTTTCCTAGGTTTATCCTGTATGGGAGTCTCTGCACTTCCTGGACTTGGGTGGTTATTTCTTTTCTCATGTTAGGGAAGTTTTTGAATATAATATTTTCAGATATTTTAAAATTTTTTTCAAATATTATCTCAGGCCCTTTTTCATTCTCTTCTTCTTCTGGGACCCCTATAATTCAAATGTTGGTGCATTTAATGTCTCAGAGGTCTCCAAGACTGTCCTCAATTCTTTGCATTCTTTTTTATTTATTCTCCTCCTCAGCAATTATTTCCACCATTCTATCTTCCAGCTCACTTATTTGCTGTTCTGCCTCAGTTATTCTACTATTGATTCCTTCTAGTGTATTTTTCATTTCAGTTATTGTGTTGTTCATCACCGTTTGTTTGTTCTTTAGTTCTTGTAGGTGTTTCTTAAACTTCTCTTGTATTTTCTCAATCCATGCCTCCATTTTATTTCCAAGATTTTGGATCATGTTTACTATCTTTACTCTGAATTCTTTTTCTGCTAGGTTGCCTATTTTCTCTTTGTTTATTTGGTCTTGTAGGTTTTACTTTGCTCCTTTGTCTGTAACATATTTTTTTTTACTTGGGTGGTGCTGTGTTCCTGTCTTACTGGTTTTTTGGCCTGAGTTGTCCAACACTGGAGTTTGCAGGCAGTTGGGTAGAGCTGGGCCTTGGTGCTGAGTTGAGAAACTCCAGGAGACCTCACTCTGTTTAATATTCCCTGGGGTCTGAGTTTCTCTGTTAGTGCAGTGGTTTGGACTTGGCACTCCCACCACAGGAGCTCAGGCCTGACCCCTGGCCTGGGAAATAAGATTCCACAAGCCATGCAGTGTGACAAAAGAAAAAAAAAAAAAGGAGAGTACAATAACAAAGAATAAAACATGAAATAAAAATAGAAAATATCTTAGGAAAAATAAAAATATAGGTGAAGCAACTACAACAAGGTAAAACAGAACCACAACAGAAAAAGAAAAAAAAGAAAAAAAAAAGAGGGAAACAAGCCAAAAGGAGGAGAACAATAATAAAATATAAATAAAATTAGAAAAATATAAATTTATTAGAAAAAATAAAGATGTAAATGAGTCAACAACAACAAAGTAAAACAGAACCAAATAGGGAGGGTGGGAAGGAGGGAGATGCAAGAGGGAAGAGATATGGGAACATATGTATATAAATAACTGATTCATTTTGTTGTAAAACAGAAACTAACACACCATTGTAAAGCAATTATACTCCAATAAAGATGTTAAAAAAAAAAAAACCTAAAAAAACCCAGAAAGGTCAGAAATGCTTTGGCTGTGGGGCCAGGACTTAGGTGGTGCCAGGACTTAGATGGGATGGGGTTTAAGGTGGAGGCGGGGCCTAGGCTCAGGACCCACGTGGCCAGAAAAGCCCTTGGGAGCA
Source organism: Lagenorhynchus albirostris (assembly GCF_949774975.1). Classification (NCBI taxonomy): domain Eukaryota; kingdom Metazoa; phylum Chordata; class Mammalia; order Artiodactyla; family Delphinidae; genus Lagenorhynchus; species Lagenorhynchus albirostris. Next base: position 38,092,341 of record NC_083111.1, on the reverse strand, counting down.
GGGCCTAAGCAGGGGCAACATTAAACATGGTGCAGCTGGGAAAGGCAGTAAGGCTGGAGGGGGGCCTGGAGTGTGGAGTTTGGAGGTAAGCAACTGGGTTGGGCTGTGGAGGCAGGGCTTCGGCTCAGCGCATCAGGAGGGAGCATTGGAGGGCAGAGGATTAGGCTTGGGATCTCAGTAGGCTCCCTGGGGCCCAAGTGGGTAGGGGAAAAGATGGCTTCATTCCCTTCCAATTCTCCCCTCTCCCAAGGGCCTACCCCATCCCTGTTGATCCCCTAACTGTGGGTGGGCCCCTCCGGACATGGGAACCGCTCACCTCCCTCAGCTGCCCCTCAGAGGCACCAGTCCCATCTTGCCAGCCTTTACTTTTCCTCCCCCACTACTCCCTCAGGACTCACGTGGCTGGAGGGGACCTCACTGGGCAGAGAATCAGGTCCAGGACCTCAGCAGGCTCCCTTGGGCCCAAGTGGGCAGGGGCACCCTGACCTCATTCCCTTCTGATCCTCCACCCTCCCAAGGGACCCTTCGTCCCCATTGACACGTTGATCCCCTAACCGTGGGTGGGCCCCTCTAGGTGTGGGAACCCCTCTCTTCCCCCAGCAACCCCTCAGCAGTGCTGGTCCTGTCCTGCCTCTACTTCTCATCCCCTATCTCCAGCCACATCCTACCCAGTTGTTTGGGGGTTCCTTCCATCCCCTCAGGTGTCCGTGGTCCCCCACTAGTGCCTGGTAGGTGCCCTAGTTGTGTGGAGAAGGGAACTCTGCCTCCTCCTAGTCCACCATCTTGACTCTGCCTCCTTTTTTCACTTTCTTAATAGTGTCCTTTGAAGCACAGAAGTTTTTAATTATATGATTTCCAGTTTATTTTTTTCTTGTTGTTTGTGCTCTTGGCGTGACATCTAAGAAACCGTTGCTTAATCCAAGTTTACAAAGATTTATACCTAAGTTTCATTCTAATATTTTTATAACTTTTACCTCTTAGGCTTAGTTTTTCAATCCAGATTGAGTTAATTTTTATATATGGTATAAGGTAAGGGTTCAACTTCATTGTTATTCATGTGAATATCTAGCAGTCCTAGCACCATTTGTTGAAAAAACTATTGTCATATTTGTCAGAAAGCAATTGGCTGTAAATGTGAAGGTGTACTTCTGGACTCTCAATTATATTCCATTGTTCTATATGTCTATTCTTAAGCTAGTACATTTTTTTTTTTTTTTTTGCTTACCATAGCTTTCTAGTAAGTTTTGAAATTGGGAAACATAAACCCTCTAACACTGTTCTTCCTTTTCAAGATTTTTTGTCTATTCTGGTTCCTTTGCATTTACACATAAATTTTAGGATAAATTTGCTAGTTTATTAATTTGTGGAGTATTGCCATCTTAACAATATTAAGCTTTCTAATCCATGAACATGGTATGTCTTTCTATTGACTTAAATCTTTAATTTATTTCCATATTTGTAGTTTTCAGTGTATAACTTCTTCACTTCTTTGGTTGAATTTATTCCTAAGTATTTCATTAGTTTGCTGAATTGGTTTATTAGTAGTTAGTTCTATTTTTACAATAAGCTTTCAATGGCATATTTAAGACTTAAGGTTGGATCACATTCTCAATACTTTTTGACAAGATTAGAGACTTTCTGAGTTACAGCAAAGCATGGTCTGAAACACAAAAACTTTATCATTTCTTTTTTAGGTAAATTAATACTATGGTGGAATAGCAAGCAATACAATTCATTTTGTGGCATTAGATTTCCATTATTTTGTATACTAGGTTTAAAATCTAGGTCTGAACTTAAGAAAATCATAAGTTAGCTGCATGAAAAATTTTAAATTATTCTTTGTCAAAATGAAGTCTCCAGACCAGCAGAATGCACTAGCATCACTTGGAAAATTGTTAGACACTCTTGAGTCCCATTCAGACTTACTGAATCAAAATCTCTGGAGTTAAGGCCCAGCAATCTGTGTTTCAACAGGCCCTGATGCATATTAAAGTTTGCAAACCACTGCACAAGTCACCCATTCTCTAGTCTGTACATAAAAAATCATCTGTAAAACTTAAAAAAAAATTCCTTGTTTCCATTTCAGATATAATGAATCATAATTTGGGGGGCTGGGGCCTAAGAATCTGTATTTTTAAAATGCACCGTAAGTAAATCTGATGTGCATGTTTGTGATCCACTGCTTCAAATAATGGTATACCCTCATATTTAGAGGAGTTTCCTGGAAGTTCTGAAGCTGGTGAAAAAAAATAGTGAACTTGTTATAGCTTTAGGTACCATATTTTAATCTTGGTAACTGAAAAAAAGCCAAATGTATTTATACCTTGTTAATTTTGTAAATTCTTTTAATGAAAAACTATTTCAAATAATTTTGTTGACAATTTAATTAATTGTTGAGAAACGTTTTCCTTCTTACCTGAAATCAGGGGTTGGTAAACATTTTCTATAAAGGTCCAAATAGTAAATATTTTAGTCTTTAAATTTATACATAGAGATAAAATACATGGCACCCAGTTAAATTTGAATTTCAAATGAACCACAAACAAATTTTTAGTATAAATATATCCACATTACTGCACAGATCATACTTATAATAAAATTTTTTTGTGGTTTATCTGAAATTCAAATTTGACTGAGCTTCTTGTGTTTTTATTTACTAAAATACAAATCTGGCAACGTTATCCATTTGGTCTCTGACTCTGTTGCAACTACTCAACTTTGACACTATGGTGTGAAAACAGCCATAGACAGTATGTAAGCAAATGGACATACATTGTCGTATTCCAATAAAACTTTGTTTACAAAAATATGTACAGTGCATGGGTGGAGTCCCTGCCCATATTAATGAGCACATGTGGTGTGGCCTTCTTTAATCCATCTCTTCCTGCTCCCACCTAACCCTGAAAGTTAAATGTGTCTTTTCACACTGCACTGATTACTGAAGCTTTATAGTTAAGTCTTGGAATCCGGTAGTGTGAATCATTAAACTTTGGGGTTTTAAAAATTATTTTGGTTATTCTATGCCCTCTGCTTTTTTCATTTAAATAGTAGGATCATTTTTTCACTTTCTACAAAAGCCTTCTGGGTTTTTGATTGGAATTTTATTGACTCTATCAATCAGTTTGGGGAGAATTGGCATCTTTATAAACATTGATCCTTCTAAACCATGGACACCATATATTTTTTAATTACTCTCACCAATGTTTTGTAGTCTTAACATACAAATCTTGTTAGATTTAACATACAAATTTGTTAGATTTATTTCTAGTTTATTTTTGGATGCTTTTTTAAATAGTACTTTAAACATTTTAACATGCAATTTTTCAGTGCTTGAATATAAAAATACAACTGATATTTGAACATTGACCTTATATCTTGAGAGCTTGCTAAACTTACTAGATCCAGTAGTCTTTCTTTCTTTCTTTTTTTTTTTGTAAATCTTCAGTATTTTCTACATAGACAATCATTCATCTTAAAATTTTTTTAAAAAGTTTTATTTCTCTTTCCCAATTTTTAAAATTATTTTTCTTCCCTTGTTGCACTGGTTATGATTTCCCATATAATATTAAATAGGAGTGATCAGAGCATAAAGCATTTCAAAATGTTTTATCTACCATTACATGTTATGTGGAAATGTGGAAGAAAGGCTTTAAGATATAAAATTATGATAATCTTATTTTGTAATCATCAGAAAAAAAATCAATTAACAGTTTTAAAGAGAAAAGAATAGATTGTACAAAGTTTTAAACCAGCATTTGACAACAGAAATAGGAGGAATGGGAGGATATTGGAGATCACTCTATCCAACTCTCTTATTATACAGACTGTGATACTGAGGTTCTCAGTTGAAGTGACTGGCAAATTTTAGTATAATAATCAGATCTTGAGACTCTTAGCCACATGTTCTTTCCCTTGAAAGACAATTTCTTAAGAAATGATGACATCTCCATAGCCATTGATTTAAGTTTTTATTTTGGGTGTCCAGAGCTCAGTCTCCACACCCTCAACTCACCACATATAAAAACACTGCAGCTTTGCACTTTGAGAAGTGGTCCTTTCTGTCTGCATCCTGCCTTCTGCAAAGGCAGTTTAGAGATAGGTATTGATGCTTGGAGTCACCACCAAGGATTCTGACTTAATTGGTCTGGGGTATAGTCTAGCCATTGGGACTTTTAACAACTCCACATGTGATTTTATTGTGGTAATATTGTCCTTCCTAAGTGCTCATAAGCTTTAGGTGGAAACTTGTTATAATCTTAGAATCAGGTGTGATTCAGATGTTTGGGATTTTAATATACACCAGGCCCTTGTTTGGACAGCTTAAGTGTTCGGTGTATATCACCCTTGGCCTACTGCCTATGTAGACCTGAAGAGCTCTTAAAGGGTAATTTCTGCTGCTGGAGAAACAGCCTCTCTGTGTAATCGACTTTCAGTGACCATCCAACATTGATTCCCTTCTGGCCTCCACCTGCAGATGTCTGCCTGCCTGTTCTCACTGGCTGGCTTGGCAGAACCGCTCATGCCATCTGTCCTGAGCTGTCTGAACCAAGAGGGTGTGAACAGAGGGCAGACTTTCCTGGGAGACAAAAGTCAGCCATGTACACTAGTCCCCTCCACCAGGAAACCTACAAAACCCACTGAACCAACCTTAGACACTGGGGACAGACACCAAAAACAATGGGAACTATGAACCTGCAGCCTACGAAAAGGAGACCCCAGACACAGTAAGTTAAGCAAAACGAGAAGACAGAGAAACTCACAGCAGATGAAGGAGCAAGGCAAAAACCCACAAGACCTAACAAATGAAGAGGAAATAGGCAGTCTACCTGAAAAAGAATTCAGAATAATGATAGTAAAGATGATCCAAAATCTTAGAAATACAAGAAACGTTTAACAAAGACCTAGAAGAACTAACGAGCAAACAAACAGTGGTGAACAACACAATAAATCCAATTAAAAATTCTCTAGAAAGGATCAATAGCAGAATAACTGAGGCAGAAGAACGGATAAGTGACCTGGAAGATAAAATGGTGGAAATAACGACTGCAGAGCAGAATAAAGAAAAAAGAATGAAAAGAATTGAGGACAGTCTCAGCGACCTCTGGGACAACACTAAACACACCAACATTCGAATTATAGGGATCCCAGAAGAAGAAGAGAAAAAGAAAGGGACTGAGAAAATATTTGAAGAGATTAGAGTGGAAAACTTCCCTAATATGGGAAAAGAAATAATTAATCAAGTCCAGGAAGCACAGAGAGTCCCATACAGGATAAATCCAAGGAGAAATACGCCAAGACACATATTAATCAAACTGTCAAAAATTAAATACAAAGAAAACATATTAAAAGCAGCAAGGGAAAAACAACAAATAACACACAAGGGAATCCCCATAAGGTTAACAGCTGATCTTTCAGCAGAAACTCTGCAAGCCAGAAGGGAGTGGCAGGACATATTGAAAGTGTTGAAGGAGAAAAACCTGCAACCAAGATTACTTTACCCAGCAAGGATCTCATTCAGATTTGATGGAGAAATTAAAACCTTTACAGACAAGCAAAAGCTGAGAGAGTTCAGCACCACCAAACCAGCTCTACAACAACTGCTAAAGGAACTTCTCTAGGCAAGAAACACAAAAGAAGGAAAGGACCTACAATAATGAACCCAAAACAATTAAGAAAATGGGAATAGGAACACACATATCGATAATTACCTTAAATGTAAATGGACTAAATGCTCCCACCAAAAGACACAGATTGGCTGAATGGATACAAAAACAAGACCCATATATTTGCTGTCTACAAGAGACCCACTTCAGACCTAGAGACACATACAGACTGAAAGTAAGGGGATGGAAAAAGGTATTTCATGCAAATGGAAACCAAAAGAAAGCTGGAGTAGCAATTCTCATATCCGACAAAATTGACTTTAAAACAAAGACCATTACAAGAGAAAAAGAAGGACACTACATAATGATCAAGGGATCAATCCAAGAGGAAGACATAAAAACTGTAAATATTTATGCATCCAACATAGAAGCACCTGAATACATAAGGCAAATACTAACAGCCATAAAAGGGGAAATCGACAGTACAAAATCATAGTACTGGATTTTAACAGCCCACTTTCACCAATGGACAGATCATCCAAAATGAAAATAAATAAGGAAACACAGCTTTAAATGATACATTAAACAAGATGGACTTAATTGATATTTATAGGACATTCCATCAAAAAACAACAGAACACACATTCTTCTCAGGTGCTCATGGATCATTCTCTAGGATAGATCATACTTTGGGTCACAAATCAAGCTTTGGTAAATTTAAGAAAATTGAAAGCATATCAAATATCTTTTCCAACCACAGTGATATGAGACAATATCAATTACAGGAAAAAAACTGTAAAAAATACAAACACATGGAGGCTAAACAATATACTATTTAATAACCAAGATATCACTGAAGAAATCAAAGAGGAAATCAAAGAATACCTAGAAACACATGACAATGAAAGCACAATGACCCAAAACCTATGGGATGCAGAAAATGCAGTTCTGAGAGGGAAGTTTATAGCAATACAATTCTACCTTAAGAAACAAGAAACATCTCAAATAAACAATCTAACATTACACCTAAAACAATTAGAGAAAGAAGAACCAAAAAACCCCAAAGTTAGCAGAAGGGAAGAAATCATAATGATCAGAGCAGAAATGAATGAAAAGAAATGAAGGAAATGATAGCAAATATCAATAAAACTAAAAGCTGTTCTTTGAGAAGATAAACAAAATTGATAAAGCATTAGCCAGATTCATCATGAAAAAAAGGGAGAAGACTCAAATCAATAGATTTAGAAATGGAAAAGGAGAAGTACCAACTGACACTGCAGAAATACAAAGGATCATGAGAGATTACTACAAGCAACTATATGCCAATAAAATGGACAACCTGGAAGAAATGGACAAATTCTTAGAAATGCACAACATTCCGAGACTGAATCAGGAAGAAATAGAAAATATGAACAGACCAAACACAAGCACTGTAATTGAAACTGTGATTAAAAATCTTCCAACAAACAAAAGTCTGGGACCCGATGGCTTCAAAGGTGTGTTCGATCAAACATTTAGAGAAGAGCTAACACCTATCCTTCTCAAACTCTTCCAAAATATAGCAGAGGGAGGAACACTCCCAAACTCATTGTATGAGGCTACCGTCACTCTGAAACCAAAACCACACAGAGATGTCACAAAGAAAGAAAACTACAGGCCAATATCACTGATGAACATAGATGCAAAAATCCTCAAGAATATACTAGCAAACAGAATCCACCAGCATATTAAAAGGATCATACACTATGATCAAGTGGGGTTTGACCCAGGAATGCAAGGATTCTTCAATATATGCAAATCAATCAACGTGATACACCATATTAACAAACTGAAGGAGAAAAAACATATGATCATCTCAATAGATGCAGAGAAAGCTTTCAACAAAATTCAACACCAATTTATGATAAAAACCCTGCAGAAAGTAGGCATAGAGGGAACTTTTCTCAACATAATAAAGGCCATATATGACAAACCCACAGCCAACATCATACTCAATGGTGAAAAACTGAAACCATTTCCACTATGATCAGGAAGAAGGCAAGGTTGCCCACTCTCACCACTATTATTAAACATAGTTTTGGATGTTTGAGCCACAGCAATCACAGAAGAAAAGTAAATAAAAGGAATCCAAATAGGAAAAGAAGAAGTAAAGCTGTCACGTTTTGCAGATGATGTGACACTGTACATAGAGAAACCTAAAGATGCTACCAGAAAAATACTAGAGCTAATCAATGAATTTGATAAAGTAGCAGGATACAAAATTAATGCACAGAAATCTCTGGCATTCTTATTCACTAATGATGAAAAATCTGAAAGAGAAATTAAGGAAACAGTCCCATTTACCACTGCCACAAAAAGAGTAAAATATCTAGGAATATACCTACCTAAAGAGACAAAAGACCTGTATGCAGAAAAGTATAAGACACTGTTGAAAGAAACTAATGATGATACAAATAGATGGAGAGATATACCATGTCCTTTGATTGGAAGAATCAACATTGTGAAAATGACTCTACTACCCAAAGCAATCTACAGATTCAATGCAATCCGTATCAAACTACCACTGGCATTTTTCACAGAACTAGAACAAAAAATTTCACAATTTGTATGGAAACACAAAAGACCCCGAATAGCCAAAGCAATGTTAAGAATGAAAAATGGAGCTGGAGGAATCAGACTCTGTGACTTCAGACTATATTACAAAGCTACAGTAATCAAGACAGTATAGTACTGGCACAAAAACAGAAATATAGATCAATGGAAGAGGTTAGAAAGCCCAGAGATAAACCTATGCACATATGGTCACCTTATCTTTGATAAAGGAGTCAAGAACATACAGTGGAGAAAAGACAGCCTCTTCAATAAGTGATGCTGGGGAAACTGGAAAGCTACATGTAAAAGAATGAAGTTAGAACACTCCCTAACACCATACACAAAAATAAACTCAAAATGGATTAAAGACCTAAATGTAAGGCCAGACACTATCAAACTCTTAGAGGAAAACATAGGCAGAACACTCTATGACATAAATCACAGCAAGGTCCTTTTTGACCCACCTCCTAGAGTAATGGAAATGAAAACAAAAATAACCAAGTGGGACCTAATGAAACTTAAAAGCTTTTGCACAGCAAAGGAAACCATAAATAAGACGAAAAGAGAACCCTCAGAATGGGAGAAAATATTTGCAAATGAAGCAACTGACAAAGGAATAATCTCCAAAATTTACAAGCAGCTCATGCAGTTCAATATCAAAAAAACAAAAACCCAATCCAAAAATGGGCAGAGGACCTAAATAGACATTTCTCCAAAGAAGATGTACAGATCGCCAACAAACACATGAAAGAATGCTCAACATCATTAATCATTAGAGAAATACAAATCAAAACTACAATGAGATATCATCTCACACCAGTCAGAATGGCCGTCATCAAAAAATCTACAAACAATAAATGCTGGAGAGGGTGTGGAGAAAAGGAAACTCTCTTGCACTGTTGGTGGGAATGTAAATTGATAAAGCCACTATGGAGAACAGTATGGTCGTTCCTAAAAAATGAAAAATAGAACTACCATACAACCCAGCGATCCACTACTGGGCATATACTCTGAGAAAACCATAATTCAAAAATGCCATGTACCAATATGTTCATTGCAGCTCTATTTACAGTAGCCATAATATGGAAACCACCTAAGTGTCCATCAACAGATGAATGGATAAAGAAGATGTGGCACATATATACAATGGAATATTACTCAGCCATAAAAAGAAACAAAATTGAGTTATTTGTAGTGAGGTGGATAGACCTAGAGTCTGTCATACAGAGTGAAGTAAGTCAGAAAGAGAGAAACGAATTCCATATCCTAACACATATATATGGAATCTAAAAAAAAAAGTTCATGAAGAACCTAGGTGCAAGACAGGAATAAAGACACAAACTTACTAGAGAATGTACTTGAGGATACGGGGAGGGGGAAGAGTAAACTGGGACAAAGTGAGAGAGTGGCATGGACATATATACACTACCCAACGTAAAATAGATAGCTAGTGGGAAGCAGCCACATAGCACAGGGAGATCAGCTTGGTTCTTTGTGACCACCTAGAAGGATGGGATAGGGATGGTGGAGGGAGGGAGACGCAAGAGGGAAGAGATATGGGGACATATATATATGTATAACTGTTTCTCTTTTTAAAAAGCAGAAACTAACACACCAATGTAAAGCAATTATACTCCAATAAAGATGTTAAAAAAAAAAGTCATGTTGCTGTGGCTCAGAGCAAATATTTTCTAGCTGGCTCTATTTCACAACTTCTCACATCACATTGTGTCTTAAAAGAGGTGTGGAATATATATATGGAGAATATATATATGGAGGATATTTATGTACTTATGAAATAAAAAACAATTATATGCAATTATTTGAATTATTTTCCATAGCCAAACAATTGTTTTATGCAATTATTACATGTAAACAATTATTTGCCTCTAATGGGGACATACAAATCTTATTTAATGAAATAATTAATATTTTACCTTCATTTCACTAACCAGTTTATTGACTGTAGTAAGAACTACTCCAAGACCAAAAATTTAAAAAGCTTACAAATTGAAACCACTCCTGATGTGGAAAAATCCCTTCTAATCTGAAACATTCCTCCTGATTCTGTTTTTAAGATCTGTAAACATCATATGTTGAGGGGACAGTATTATCGTGTTTTGACTTAAACTGTGGTCTGTTTCTCTTTCTTTCTTTTTCTTTTTTTATTCTCCTGCGACTGACCTAATTGATTCAAAAGACAAAAGACCAAGGACATTACAAGAGAAATAGGAATTGAATACTAACAATTCATCTACATATGGAATTACTTATTTTATCATCAAAAAATGTTCACACAGAGAATGGCCAAAGTGATTCTTTTACCATCTGATTTCTCAGTTAATGTAGAGTCCTGTGCTGCGTTCCTACCCTGGAAAGACATGCAGTAAAGTAGATACATGGAAAGTTCTCTTACCGTGGCAAAATAGCAGTTACAATTGGCCAAAGAACAAGTTTTGCTGCTGAGAAGCTTGGGAAAAAATTTACAGACACTCAAATTCACAAGATCATGGATCCTTTTTCTCTGGAAATAAGGTCAAATTTTATGGATTACGAACCTCAATAAGAGTAAAAGTTTTTTAGGAAATTATTTTCTACCTAAATCTAGCTCCACGCCACTTCCTGCACCCTTCCCTCTCTCCTGATTTGATCCATCTCAGTCCCTCCTTACACATATTCAGACTTGCTGTTTCAGGATGTCCTTGGGTGATGAGTGAGAAAGGCTAATATTCGTGTAAGATGATCATCATGTTGATAAAACTGAATCTGTGAGTTCAAGGGCTTAATATGCCACAACTCAAAGAACCGTATTGTCAAACATATGTATTTTTTAAAGAATGAATTTTTTTTTTTTTTTTTTTTTTTGCGGTACGTGGGCCTCTCACTGTTGTGGCCTCTCCCGCTGCGGAGCACAGGCTCCGGATGCGCAGGCTGAGCGGCCATGGCTCACGGGTCCAGCCGCTCCGTGGCATGTCGGATCTTCCTGGACCGGGGCAGAAACCCATGTCCCCTGCATCGGCAGGCGGACTCTCAACCACTGCGCCACCAGGGAAGCCCAAGAATAAACATTATTGACAGCAAGCGTATGCTTTATGAAACTGATAACATACAATCCAGCATTGTTTCATCTCAGGACTGGTACACCTGGCTGTTCCTCAAACCCTATCCACTGACAGACAATAGAGTTCTTAGCTGTAACATTCAATAAGATTCATCATACAGTAAAATCACCTTTGTCAAGTGCCGAGCCACAGATGACTGCTCACTAGCAGTGGAGGCCACACCTGTTGAGTCCATGAATAAAGATGAAACTCTAAGACCTCTTAAATTCAGACCAGGCAAAGGAGAGTCCTTCATGATTCCACTCAGGAAAAAGCATGTGCCTGAAGCCATCTGATTTCACAGCTTGCAGGGCAATGCACACCCCATCCTGGAGGTATTGATAGACATATGGGGCAGGATGAGTCAGGATGTAAACCTAACGTGCACCCCTCCCCATTTTCCACAGCCAAACAAGTACACCTCCTTTCTCCTGTGAGAAAAACAAATGGGTTTAGAACAGAAGAGAAATAAGGGGAGAATATTTCTCTCTCCTTTTGCTGTGGGAACTAGATAAGCAAACAATTGAAAGTAAACACTGTTTATTTGGCCCTGGATGCTTTCCAAGTAACATTTTTAGGAACTCTAATAATAACAGCTAATATTTTTGAGCATTTATCATGCATTAGGCACTTCTATAAGCATATGAATTAACTAATGTAATCCGCACAACAATGCTCCTAGTATTTATTACCTCCATATTCCCAAAGAGGAAACTGAGACTAAAAGAGAATTACACAGAAAGTATGTGATGTGTTTATGTTTAAACCTTACACTGAGGTTAGAGTCTGCATTATTAACCATTATTTTATAGGGATGTCTTTGAATAAGCACTTTATGTACATCATCTTATTAAATCTCAACAATGCTATGAAGTGACAACTGTTGTTTTCCTACTTTACAGATTAAGCTACTGACGCCTGGAGAGGTTAAAGAACTTGCTTAAGAAAACACATCTGTACACTTCTGGAGCTGGGGTCCAAACCCACACAGGTTGACCAGAGACAGCTCTCTTAACATCCTTGCAATATGCCCAATGCTTCTGATCAACCACCGTCAGCAGGGACTGCATCTCTGTGGTCTTCTGCTTACCTCCTCCCCTTGCCTTCAGCATTGTCATCTCCACCCCTGTCCTAGGATGAGGTCATGTGAACACAATTGACTACACCAGCTCCAGGTTCACTCATTTCACCATTCCTAAGCTCCAGGTCATGGCAGGCTGCATTTTCAAATCGCATAATAATTATACTTTAGGACTGATATTAAAACTGTGGATGGTATTTCTATCTATGTTTGCCCTTGTGACAGAAAAGATCTATGCAAAAAGAATGCATTTTCAAACATCAAAATATACTTCAAAAAGAGCTTAAATACTTAGACTTTCAGTCTGACTAGGTGCCTTTAGAAGGCAAACTATCTTTTGTTCAATATACATTTGATATGAAGAAGCAAGAGTTAGAATATATTTCCCCTGGAGTCTATAAAAATCACATAGCTTGCAATAGAACATCATAAATTTACTTGAGCCCTTTCAGATATTGAAACTAAATATATCAAATATAAAATATGTTCACATATCCTTAACCTGCACATGTTTATGGTAGTTGGTCTCTGTGGAATTTCTCTTCTCCTTGTATAATGACTGTAAATGCTTTGAGAGGCAGGGCGAGAAGGAACATTCCTTTCAATATCTCCAAATGATAAAAGATAGACATCTTTTGTTTGATGAGAACTATGGTCAAAATAACCATTTAAAGGATATATAAAAAGAGAGCACAGAGCAAAGTACAATTGAACAAAACCAGACCCTGAGTCTCTTTGGCAGAGAGAGTCCAAATATAGCACAGATGGATCCAGAAAAAGGCCAGCGTCATTAGAATTTTAAAATGAGGGATGCAATGTTTGATAGGAGGTGGGGGGGAAAAAAAGCTTTCTTGGCTGTTGTCCACTTTGGAAGTCTTTATCAAAGAATAAGAGGAGTTTCCTTTTGATAATGGCCTCTTAGATATCCTTCAATTTTGGATTCCCCCTGTTGTCTCTTGCCAGCTACGAATACTTAAAACAACTCCGAGATTCCTAATATCTATGTAAGTGCAGCTGCAAACACTGAATAAGGTGTGAACATTTCACTGCATTATAAAATATTTTTACCAATATTGTATTGAAAATCCAAATGTGGACTTTAGCGTTTATCTGAATAATGTCAAACAGGAATTTTTGTTTAGAAAATTTTCAGGTTTGTGAAAGTTTCAGGGAGAGAGAAAGGGAATCCCTACTTTCATGGTTTCCAGTGATATTCTGGCAGAGGATAGAAGGGTTCTAGCTTTTGAGATGATAGCAGGAACCATTGCCCTGAAAAATCAGAGACACCTGGGTTAGTGGAGAGAGTGTTAAACAGAGAATCTAACAGAGAATCAAAATAATAGATTTTCACCTGAGCCTGCCACAAAGTTAAGTTGCCTATCCTGGATCTCAGCTATTAAACTGGGTAAACTCTGGGGGCCTCTTCCAAAAGTCTATGCTATAAATTTATTGTTGTTGTTAGTAGCTCTTATTATTATTATCATTTTTATTATTACCCACTTTGTACAAAAAGTGTTTGAGGTCATGGCTTGAAAAAACTGACAACTTGCAACTACATACAATAAGTAGATAAATGGGTCAAAGGAAGGGTAGAATAGTTAAAATAAAGATTAGTGCCATGCCCCTAATATTGATATTAAGGTGGTCTGAAGTACTGGCTACAGGTTTTATGCAGAAAAAGTTCTTGGTCCACTTGAACTTTTATGCCCATGGGTGACTGAGTTCCCAAAGTCCAATTCTATAGAGCACAACTATACCCTTTTATTTTGAACTATTTTCAAATGAACCATTGCCAACTGTCTGTGGTAGCTAAAAAGTTTCAGTGAAATACACACAGGTCAACTAATTTAAAACAATTCAGCTTCTTATAAAAATCAGATAAAGATTAGTGAGAAAAACGTAACCCAGGAACATGGAATGATTTGATTCCATGTGGAGAACTGACAGATACTTGCTAATTAAATATTAGAGTCCACCTGTCAAAAATGATTATTTTGGTCTTAGAATAACTGATTTTGTCTCACTCTTTTTTTATGAAAATCACATGGAAACCCAACTACTGTTTGTAAATTGGCCTTTGTACTTGTACACAGAGGGCAAGGAGACTTTAAAGAAAGATGCAGACCACTCCAGGTTGGTAGATAGCAGGTTTAACAACCAAGGGATCTTAGGAGGGTGCCTTGGGCGGCTGAGTAGATTCCCGCACATGTGCACCAGAATCTTAAAGTTTGTATAGAAGCCTTAGCTAGGTTCAGTCACCTATACTGTTCAGATAGCCTCAACAACACTTTACTCTCTGAACTGTGTCCTTGGGGCAGCTTCTAGTGTGGGGAAGGCAAGTGGAACACACATCCCAAGGGCGGAAAGGGAGTGAGGAGACTCATTGCCTGGATCCAGTTTGCTGGTCAACCTGATGATCATGTCCTGTTGATGACCTCCTCCAACAACTACTCTTTTTATCACTATTCTTAGCTACCTAGGATGGTCATTGTCTTTGAGCCAGCATATAACTACAGGTACAATGAAGGAGACATTTGTCTAGTTGATCAGAACAAACCTGATGAGAATTGAAATGACAGATTGTGGTACAAGATCACTTGATTATCCATCTGAAAACAGTGAAATAGAGAAGAATGTTTAGCTCTTTATATTTGATAGTACATGGCCATAGTTCCTACTTCTTAAGTATTGCCTTCAAATCATTAAGGTACAAGGCAAAGAGAAGGAGGCCAAAACCCATCACCATTTTACATATCTCAATCTAAAAAAATGATACAAATGAACTTATTTACAAAACAGAAATAGACTCACAGACTTTGAAAACAAATTTATGGTTACCAAAGGGGAAAGGTTGAGGGAGGGATAAAGTAGGAGTTTGGGGTTAACATATACACACTACTATATATAAAATAATCAACAAGGACCTACTGTATAGCACTGGGAAATCTACTCAATATTTTGTAATAACCTATATGGGAAAAGAATCTAAAAAAGAATGGTTATATGTATATGTATAACTGAATCACTTTACAAACTAAACGACATTGTAAATAAACTATAATTCAATATAAAATAAAAATTGAATTAAAAAATTTTGATATTCTGTCTATACATTAATAACAATGAATCTAGGTAAATTCATACATGATCAGTTTCTGTCCACAGTCAAAGGCTAAGTAGATACCAGCTGAAGAATTGTCAGTCTTCTGCTACACCACTGAATTTCTCAAAATATGATGGAGTGTGTCACAGTCATCAATTGTTGGAAGAGCCCACCTGCTCCTTGTGTGGAATATTGGCCAAAACGTAACAATTTGTGAAAAAAAAAAAACTGGCATGAAGTTAGAAAAAAGTGTTTAACTAACCAATGTGTTCATAATTTGCTGAGGCTATAGGGTTTTCTTTTCTTTTTCTTTAGTTTTATTGAGATATTATTACATATAGCACAGTAAAAGTTTAAGGTGTACAACATAATGACCTGAATTACAAATATTGCAAAATGATTACCACAGTACGTTTAGTAAACATCCATCTCCTTATATAGTTACAAATTTTTCCCCTTGTGTTAAGAACTTTTAGGGCTTACTCTTAGCAACTTTCAAATATACCATACAGCAGCGTTAACTATAGTCATCATGTTGTACTTTACAACCCTAATTTTAATTTATCTTACAACTGGAAGTTTGTACCTCTCAACTACCATCATTTAATTACCCCAGCCTTTGGTAAGAACAAATATATCTCTTTTTCTATGAGTTTTTTGTTTGTTTTTTTAGATTTTATGTATAAGTGAGGTGAAACAGTATTTGTCTATCTGTCTGGCTTATTTCATTTAGCATAGTGTGCTCAAGATCCATACATGTTGTTGCAAACGGCAGGATTTCCTTCTTTTCTTAGGAATTCCTGCAAATGGCAGGATTTCCTTCTTTTCTTATATTATCCATATATCCATATCCATATATATACTTATACATATATATACATACAGTAAGTCCCCTACATATGAATGAGTTCCGAGAGCATGTTCGTAAGTCCAATTTGTTCGTAAGTCCAACAAAGTTAGTGTAGGTACCCAACCAACACAATCGGCTGTATAGTACTGTACTGTAATAGGTTTATAATACTTTTCTCACAAATAACACATAAAAAACAAATACCAAAAAATAAAGAAAACATTTTTAATCTTACAATACAATATCTTGAGAAGTACGGTAGTACAGTACAACAGCTGACATACAGGGGCTGGCATCAAGTGAACAAGAAAGAAGAGCTACTGACTGGAGGAGAGAGAGGAGGTGGGAAATGGTAGAGCTGAAGGATTATTAACAATAGGAGATGGAGGGCAAGGTGCAATTTCACCATGCCTGACACTGAAGGCACAGGTTCTAGTTCCTTACTGGATTCGATTCCATCTACCCTCTTGAAAAAATGATCCAGTGATATCTGGGTAGTAGCTCTGTAAGCTTCGTATACTGTTCTACATTTGGGTCCTGTGCCTCAAAAACTAACAGTGCCTCCTCAAATAAAGAAAATCCCCTTGCCATTTCCTGCATCATGAATCTCTTCAGTTCTTCTGTTACTTCTTCCCCTTGTCTCTCTTTGTCCTTTTTCTGGGCCTCCAATTCCATCAGGTCTTCATTAGTAAGCTCCTCGTGTTATGCGGCAGGGAGTTCAATGAAGTCGTCCTCTTGCAGATCTAGCTGCATCTTCTCGCTGAGGATCACTAAGTTGCAGAAGACCTCTTTGGACTCCTCATCCACCTTCTCAAATCCACAAAAATCATGAACAAACTGCAGGCAAAGGTTCTTCCAAGCCGAATTCATGGTGACAGCCGTAACCTCATACCAAGCCAAGTCAATGTTTTTTATGGCCTCATAGATGTTACAGTCCTTACAAAATTTTTGCAATGTTGCTCCTCATTTGTCACTCACCTTTACTGCTTGACAAAAAGTGTGACATAAATAATACTTCTTGAAAGTAGCTATAATAACTCCCTGGCCCATAGGTTGGATGAGCGACATAGTATTTGGTGGCAGATGCACTACTTTGATATTGGGATGAAAGTTGTCCATGAATGGAGGGTGACCCAGAACACTGTTGAGCAGCAAAAGAATGTTGAATGGGACTTCCTCCTCCAAGCAATATTTCTCTACCTCCAGGATAAAGTGGTGGAAAAACCATCCCTGGAAAAGGGCCTCTGTAACACAGGCTTTGGGGTTACTCTTACAATGTACCAAGAACTAGTTTCTTTTTGTTAATTAACTTTTATTGGAATATAGTTCTTTTACAATGTTGTGTTACTTTCTACTGTACAGCAAAGTGAATCAGCTATATGTACATATATATCCCCTCTTTTTGGATTTCCTTGCCATTTACGTCACCACAGAGCATTTAGTAGATTTCCCTGAGCTATACATATGTTCTCATTTGTTATCTATTTCATACATGGTATCTGTAGTGTATATATGTCAATCCCAATTTCCCAATTCATCCCACTCACCCCCTTTTCCGCCTTGGTATCCATATGTCTGATCTCTACATCTGTGTCTCTACTTCTGCTTTGCAAAAAGATCATCTATACAATTTTTCTAGATTCCACATATATGCGTTAATATACGATATTTGTTTTCTCTTTCTGACTTACTTCACCCTGTATGACACTCTCTAGGTCCATCCACATGACCCAATTTTGTTCCTTTTTATGGCTGAGTATATTCCACTGTATATATGTATCATATCTTCTTTATCCATTCATCTGTCAATGGACATTTAGGTTGCTTCTATGTCCTGGCTATTGTAAATAGTGCTGCTATATACTTCCAAATGCAACTGTCTTTTTGAATTATGTTTTTCTCTGGGTATATGCCCAGTAGCAGGATTGCTGGGTCATATGGTAGTTGTATTTTTAGTTTTTTAAGGAAATTCCATACAGTTTTCCATAGTGGCTATATCAATTTACATTCCCACCAACAGTGCAAGAGGGGTCCCTTTTCTCCACACCCTCTCCATCATTTATTATTTGTAGATTTTTTTTTGATGATGGCCATTCTGACCAGTGTGTGGTGATACTTCATTGTAGTTTTGATTAGCATTTCTCTAGTAATTAGTGATGTTGAGAATCTTTTAATGTGTTTGTTGGCAATCTGTATGTCTTCTTTGGAGAAATGTCTGTTTAGGTCTTCTGCCCAGTTTTTGACTGTGTTGTTTGTTTTTTTGATATTGAGTTGCATGAGTTGTTTGTATATTTTGGAGATTAAGCCTTTGTCAGTTGCTTCATTTGCAAATATTTTCTCCCATTCTGAGGATTGCTTTTCATCTTGTTTATGGTTTCCTTTGTTGTGCAAAAGCTTTGAAGTTTCATTAGGTCCCATTTCTTTATTTATTTTTATTTTTATTTCCATTACTCTAGAAGGTGGGTCAAAAAAGATGTTGCTGTGATATATGTCAAAGGGTGTTCTGCCTATGTTTTCCTCTAAGAATTTTATAGTGTCTGGCCTTACATTTAGCTCTTTAATCATTTTGAATTTATTTTTGTGTATGGTGTTAGGTAGTATTCTAATTTAATTCTTTCATATATAGCTGTCCAGTTTTCCCAGCACCAATTATTGAAGCGACTGTCTTTTCTCCATTGTATATCCTTGCCTCCTTTGTCATAGATTAGTTGACCACAGGTGCATGGGTTTATCTCTGGGCTTCCTATCCTGTTCCATTGATCTATATTTCTGTTTTTGTGCCAGTACCATATTGTCTTGATTACTGTAGCTTTGTAGTACAGTCTGAAGTCAGGGAGTCTGATTCCTCCAGCTCCGTTTTTTTCCCTCAAGACCTCTTTGGCTATTCGGTGTCTTTTTTGTCTCCATACAAATTTTAAGATTTTTTGTTTAGTTCTGTAAAAAATGCCATTGGTAATTTCATAGGGATTGCATTAAGTAGTAGATTGTAGATTGCTTTAGGTAGTATAGTCATTTCAAAATATTGATTCTTCCAATCCAAGAATGCAGTATATCTCTCCATCTGTTTGTGTTGTCTTTGATTTCTTTCATCAGTATCTTATAGTTTTCGACCCACAGGTCTTTTGCCTCCTTAGGTAGGTTTTATTCCTAGGTATTTTATTCTTTTTGTTGCAACCAAGAACTGGTTTCATATTTCCTATGATACAGCTTGATCTCTTATTTCATAATCAGTATTTTACTTGAACTTACTCCCAATGCAATTATTACATGAGTTTCCAATGAGTTGATTTTCACCCAAATCTGGTGCCTCAGAGAAAATTGTTTTGTATTAAAAATGTTGGTGTAGGACTTACCTGGTGGCACAGTGATTAAGAGTCTGCCTGCCAATGCAGGGGACACAGGTTCGAGCCCTGGGCCAGGAAGATCCAACATGCCATGGAGCAACTAAGCCTGTGTGCCACAACTAGTGAGCCTACGCTCTAGAGCCCACAAGCCACAACTACTGAAGCCCACGTGCCTAGAGCCTGTGCTCTGCAACAAGAGAAGCCACCACAATGAGAGGTCTGTGCACCACAACAGAGAGTATTCCCCACTCACTGCAACTAGAGAAAGCCTGCGTGCAACAATGAAGACTCAATGCAGCTGGAGGGAGAAGAAAGAAAGAAAAGAAAGAAAGAAAGAAAGAAAGAAAGAAAGAAAGAAAGAAAGAAAGAAAGAAAGAAAGAAAGAAAGAAAGAAAGAAAGAAAGAAAGAAAGAAAGAAAGAAAGAAAGAAAGAAAGAAAGAAAGAAAGAGAGAAAGAAAGAAAGAAAGAAAGAAGGAAGGAAAGAAGGAAAGAAAGAAAGAAAGAAAGAAAGAAAGAAAGAAAGAAAGAAAGAAAGGAGAAAGAAAGAAAGAAAGAAAAAAGGAAAATTAACAACAACAACAAAAGAAAAATGTTGGTGTAGATCAACTGTTTGCCTTTCAGCAACTGTTTGGCAAAGCTCTCACATTCTGATTCTCCTCAGAGCAGTCTCAAGAGGGGACTATGTCTTGCACAAGCTTTGCCCTTACAGATATTAGGGCCTGACTCAACAGGCCAAAACCTGAGAGATGATGTCTTTAAAGTATGTGTCAGAATACCCTTCAAGAAAAGAAAAATAAAACAAATAAAAATATCTAATACATCTGAAAATGATATACTCTACTGTACTTTCCATCTGGTGAATGAAAGAACAAATTACATTATTGATTAACATATTTCATAGATGGATTTTTATCTGTTCAGTACTTCTAGAGAAGGTTACTAATATACAGTTCTGTATCAAAAAGCTGGAATCAGCAGAAATTGCACTTGTCAATTGATCACAGATGCCACTTTTTAAGATATCCTTGTAGGAAATATGGATTTCATGTACCTTTCTCTGAAGAGCACTCAGCCTTTTGCCAACAAACAGAATGAACCAAGAGAAGTATATTTGGTAATGTCATAATCTTTCTCCACTAGAAAAGTTGCCATCACTTCTACAGTTCTAGAAATCTAAAATCACAAAGTACCAATCTACAAACAAAGTCTTTTCAAGACTTCTCAGTGTTTTACTCACAAGTACAAGTACACATGTTTTGTTTTGTTTTGTTTTGTTTCTAGAGGCATCCGGTCCCTCAGGCCCTCTCCTTTCTTCCTTTCTGCCCACTTCATTCTCTAGTGGCTTGATGGTTCAGTCATTCTACCACTTTTCTCATTTCATGACCAGCACACTAGATCTCCTACATTTTTCCCTCAGATGCCCTGCAAACTCTCAATTATGGAACAGTCCATACATATGCCAAATTTTAAAATTCTGGAGCTGCTTTTTCATAAATTTCTCCTGTGCTTGGATAGCCTTTATAAAGTATTTTCATCCATAAAACTATGGTATTTCATACTCAGCTCAGATGATCCCTTATCCTGAATCCTGACTTCTTCTTCACTTACTCTGCAGTTCATAAATCTCCTGTGTGCTTCCTTAGCACCAAAGCACAATTTCACCCTGTATCAACAGTATTTGTCTGTCTTATCTGCCTGTGGATTATGTGATTTTTTTTAGGCAAAGGTCAATGTCCAATCCGTTTTATATCCTCAGAATCTACCCAGGAGTATGCCACATTCTCAGAAGTGTTTATTGAACAAATAAATGAAGAACTTATTAAGAGTCTGAGAACATGATGAGATAAATGCTCTCAAAGCACTCATGTATGTCTTTCTCTGGGGAAAAGGCAAAGATTGCAAATAAGAACAGAATATGAAGATCTAGTTAAGAGTAGTAGCTAACTACTAGGAATGCAAAAACACTGTAATGTAACATTCAAGAATATGGATTTTGGAGCCAGGGTTCAAATCCTCGCTCTCTCTGGTATTTGAAGAGGTTTATTTTCTCTTCCTTCAGCAAAAGAAAAGCTATTTTAAAATACTTATATGAAAAAGTGCCCAGCAAAATTCAAACCTGTTAATGTATCTTGATTAGTTTATTCATATATCAAAGTTATGACTTTTTTGAGACATATGATGAGTACATAAAACCTCTAGTCTCTAAAGAAATGCACCCTCAGGTATTTGGGACACAGGTATTATAAATTAAATGATCTTCATTGCTGCTAATCAGAATCAATACAAATCTGATGAGTTAACCACCTGCACCAGTCAGTTGTGGCCACATCAACTTGTAAACCTGAGTCAGGGAAGGACATTTCACAAGTGGCTTAGCAAAAGACCTGGTGCTCTCAAATCAAGCAAGATGGCTAGTGTCTTCCTGAAAAATATTACTGTATTGCAACTGATAGAAAGATTGTCTTCACAATCTGAGGCAAATTGCAAAATAACTAAAATATAGTTTTCATGAAATACAGAAAATAATAAACAGAAGATTTTGTGTGCCTTTTGAGAACTGCCCAAGATAGAAGCATCCTGAGGCTAATAAACACTGTGTGTGATAGTAACATGGTTACTATTGTAGGCATTATTAAATGGGAAGTAGAGTGTACAGCTAGCTAATGTGAATATATTCTTGCTTGCTCCTGTGCATATTTTTTACTGCAAATTTAAAAATATACTGCAGTCTTTGTATAGTATTGCTTTGAGGTTTTATAGATCTATTTTCATATCCTGACTTTCTGGGTAACTTTGGACCGGATTATTGAATCTCCCAGATACTCAGTTTCTTCATCTGGAAAGCAGAGATAAAACACCTTCCTCAGTGTAGTTATGGAAAGTTAATTAGCAATACATCAAAAGCACTTTCTGCAGTGACTGGCATTTGGGTAATTCCCAGAAATGTCTTCAGCCATGGGTGACCCTTTTCTTGGTCTGACATCAGGCACATAAACAAATGTATATGTGTTCATGTGACATAATGCAAATAAACAATTGTGTCTATGTGACATCATACCAATAAATAAGCCTTTGTTTAGAAATGGCACCATTGACAATTATTCTTGATTGATTTGTATAAACAAAATTGTTCGCTGAAATAAATCATTTAACTATGGGTCCATGCTATTCTTTAGGCACCAGGACCCCCAGTATTATAGACATGATGGGAACTCAATAAAATATAAACTCTCCTTGATTTATTGCTCAGTCAGCCTCTGGATCACTAGTCAAGAAAATAAAAATATTAGTTTATACCTTCATGCTCAGAATTTCCACCCTGTGTCTTAAATGGAAAACCAGACTTTTATGAATGTTGAAAAAAATTTGTTTAAATGAGGCAAGGTACAATTTATCCTTCATTGGAAATATATTGATTGCCACTAAGCCTGGGCCTTTTACATCCTAGCCAGGTGGGTAATGAATTAAATATAGAAAATAGTCATTAAGAGACTTCATAGAACACTAAGAGAACAAGTTCTGGAGTAAGTTTGTAAGGAGTCAGCTTCTCTATTTCCTTCTCTTAGTTAGTTCCATGATGTTGAGCAAGATATTTCATCTTACTGTGAAATGGGGATGGTAAGAGCTATAGCCTTATCAGAGAAGAAGAATGGTGCCAAGAAGAGGGATGAGAGTGTCAGATGGTGAGGGGTAGTAAGAGAATTTTAAATAATGTGGTCAAGGAAGGCCTTACCGAGGAAGTGATTAAGATCTGAAAGGGGATGGAGGGTGGAGAGGAGGTGTCTCAGGAAAGAGGGTACCAGGCAAAAGGATCATAGAAGATTAAAGGGCCCTGAGGAGAAAGCATGCCCTGTAAGACAGGGAAGCATAGTGAGCAGTGTGAGATGAATTCACATAGAGTGTGGAAGAAAAGTGTGTGAGGCCATTATAGTGACTTTGAGCAAGGAAGGCATTGGACGGTGCTATGGGTTGAATTGTGTCCCCCAAAAGATAAGTTGAAGTCCTATCCACCAGTAGGAATGTGAATATGATCTTATTTGAAAATAGGGTCCTTGCAGATGTAATCAAGCTAAAATGAGGTCACACTGGATTAAGGTGTGCCCTAATTCAATGACTGATGTCCTTGTAAGAAGAGGGAAATTTGGACACAAATACATAGAGAGGGAAACAACATGTGAAGATAGGAGCAGAGATTGGAGCAATGTATCAACAAGTCAAGGAATGCCAAGGATTGCCAGCAACCACCAGAAACTAGGAAGAGGTACGGAAGGATCCTCTCTTAGAGCTTTCAGAGAGAGCCTGACCCTGCTGACACATTGATTTTGGACTTCTAGCTTCCAGAACTGTGGGGCAATAAATTTCTGTGGTTTTAATTTCTTTTTTTGTTCTGATGATCAGTGCTCATTTGGAATTTCACCATCTGTTTGCAGTCAGATGGTGGCTGGGCTGGAGTCATATGAAAGCTCGACTGGGCTGGATATCCCAGATGGCTTCTTCACTTGCACATTTGGCATTTGGTCTGGGATGGCTGGAACAGCTCAGGCTGTTCAGCCTCTCTCCCACCATGTGGCCTCTCACATGGCCATCTTAGCTTCCTCAGAGCATGGAAGTCTTAGGGTAGTCACTCTTCTCACATGGCAAGTGTCTTCCATTAAAACAAATGTTCCAAAGAGACCCTAGTAGAAGCTGCAAGACTTTTTAGGTACTGGCCTCAGATGTCATGCAGCGTCACTTTTACTGTGTTCTATTGGTCAGTCATAGGGTGAGCCTGATGGGTCATAGGATCAGCCTAGACTCAAGGGGAGGGGATCATGCATAGATTCGCATACCAGGAGGTGTGGTTCATCAGTGTGACCATCATCAGAGACTAGCTATCACAGTGGTATTCTCACTAAGAGTTACTGAAACAGTCAACTTCTCTTGTTTCCTCCTCAGTTTTATCCAAGTAAAATACATACATATTTCAGATTAGATATGATTAAGTTCTTGTGCTTTCATAAATCTAGGAATACCTCTAGATAACGAAAATGTGGAATCCTAGAGCTAGAATCTTAAAAGCCTATAGAACTAGAATCCTAGAACTCACATAGATCAATCCTATACCTTTTAGGCTATTTAGAAGAAACCTTTCATGGAAGGTGTCGAGATAAGGGAACCCTCCTACACAGTTGGTGGGAATGTAAATTGGTACTGCTACTGTGGATAACAGTATGGAGGTTCCTTATAAAGCTAAACATAGAGCTACCATATGATCCAGCAATCCCACTCCTGGACACATATCCAGAGAAAACCATAATTTGAACAGACAAATGCACCTCAATAGTCATTGCAGCACTATTTACAATAGCTAGGACACAGAAGCAACCTAAATGTCTATCAACAGATAAATGGATAAAGAAGATGTGGTACATATGTACAATGGAATATTTCTCAAGTATCAAAAAGAATAAAATAATGTCATTTTCAGCAACATGGATGGACCTAGAGATTGTCATACTGAGTGAAGTAAGTCAGATAGAGAAAGACAAATACCATATTGCTTATATATGTAATCTAAAAAAAAAATCGTACAAATGAACTTATTTACAAAACAGAAATAGAGTCACAGATGTAGAAAACAAACATGGCTACAAAGGGGAGAAGAGAGGAAGGATAAATTGGGAGATTGGGATTGACACATACACGCTACTATATATGAAATGGATAACTAATAAGCACCTGCTGTATAGCACAGGGTATTCAACTCAATACTCTGCAATGACCTATATGGGAAAAGAATCTAAAAAAGAGTGTATATATGTATATGTGTAACTGATTCACTTTGCTGTACATCTGAAAGTAACACAACATTGTAAATCAACTACACTCTAACAAAGACTAAAAAAAAAGAAGAAGAAACCTTTTATGGAATAATGACATTGCAGTAAATTGAGTGCTTTTTCCTACTGACTTTATTGTAAAACTGGAGAGTCATTTAATTGGAAAATACTTGCCATAAAAGTGAAGAAATCATAATAGAGAATATGGAATCATAAAACACATATACATATATATACATATCATATTATATATATATATTATAACTTCTTACAGAACACTTAACAATAACATCAAATTGTAACACTTAAGAACTAATCTAGACCTCCAAATAAACCTCACTCATTTTGCTTATTGTAGCAATCTTTTAGACTTAGAAAAGTGACTGTTTTTCAACAATTCTAAACAAACTTAAACCTAACTTTACATTTTAGTTTGTCATTTTAACTTTTGTAAAACTTTCTTATAATTTGAGCCTACTAGTATCTTTCTGGATGGCTTTACTTAGTATAACCTTGTTATTAATAATAGAATTCTAGGATAGAAAGAAATATTACTACCAAAAGCGAGGATCCAAAATGTCTACATCTGGGTTAGTGATGGTGATCCCATTTGCCAGTTGACTAAAGAGCACAACATAATGGATGCTGAGATACTACACTGCATGGGAAGAGTAAAGTACACCTCAAATACAAAATCAGTAGTTTATTATTTTGAAGATTCTTTTCTCAAATTAAATATATATATTACAAATTATTACTGTAATGTTTCACTAAGTACATCATTTTACAGATGATGACATGTCTTCACTGTCAGGATTTTAAAGTGCTATCGGCCAAGGTGTTAATGGTTTTCATCTTGTAGCTGATTGCTATGTTTTAGGTAAGCATATAGGGTAGAGAGTACCACTAGTAGATCAACAGACCCTGCTTGTCCCTATCTTTAGTGACTACTCCTTTTTTTTCTTTTGAATTTTATTTTTTCATACAGCAGGTTCTTATTAGTTATCCATTTTATACATATTAGTATATACATGTCAGTCCCAATCTTCCAATTCATCACACCACCTCCATCCCCCACCACTTTTTCCCCTTGGTGTCCATATGTTTGTTCTCTACATCTGTGTCTCAATTTCTGCCCTGCAAACCAGTTCATCTGTACCATTTTTCAAGGTTCCACATATATGCGTTAATATACGATATTTGTTTTTCTCTTTCTGACTTACTTCACTCTGTATGACAGTCTCTAGATCCATCCACGTCCCTACAAAAGATCCAATTTCGTTCCTTTTTATGGCTGAGTAATATTCCATTGTATATATATACCACATCTTCTTTTTTGATTCATCTGTCGATGGGCATTTAGGTTGCTTCCATGTCCTGGCTATTGTAAATAGTGCTGCAATGAACATTGGTGTGCATGTGTCTTTTTGAATTACGGTTTTCTCTAGGTATATGCCCAGTAGTGAGATGGCTGGGTAATATAGTAATTCTGTTTTTAGTTTTTTAAAGAACCTCCATACTGTTCTCCAGAGGGAGAACTTACATTCCCACCAACAATGCAAGAGTATTCCCTTTTCTCCACACATTTTCCAGCATTGGTTGTTTGTAGATTTTCTGATGAAGCCCATTCTAACTGGTGTGAGGTGATACCTCATTGTAGTTTTGATTTGCAGTTCTCTAATAATTAATGATGTTGAGCAGTTTTCATGTGATTCTTGGCCATCTGTATGTCTTCTTTGGAGAAATGTGTATTTAGGTCTTCTGCCCACTTTTGGATTGGGATGTTTGTTTTTTTAATATTGAGCTTCATGAGCTATTTATATATTTTGGAGGTTAATCCTTTGTCCATTGATTCATTTGCAAATATTTTCTCTCATTCTGAGGGTTGTCTTTTCATCTTGTTTGTAGTTTCCTTTGCTTTGCAAAATCTTTGAAGTTGCATTAGGTCCCATTTGTTTATTTTTGTTTTTATTTCCATTACTCTAGGAAGTGGATCAAAAAAGATCTTGCTGTGATATATGTCAAAGAGTGTTCTTCCTATGTTTTCTTCTAAGAGTTTTATAGTGCCTGGTCTTACATTTAGGTCTCTAATCCATTTTGAGTTTATTTTTGTATATGGTATTAGGGAGTGTTCTAATTTCATTCTTTTACATGTAGCTGTCCAGTTTTCTCAGCACCACTTATTGAAGAGACTGACATTTCTCTTTTGTATATCCTTGCCTCCTTTATCATAGATTAGTTGACCATAGGTGCGTGGGTTTATCTCTGGGCTTCCTATCCTATTCCACTAACCTATATTTCTGTTTTTGTGCCAGTACCATATTGTCTTGATTACTGTAGCTTTGTAGTATAGTCTGAAGTCAGAGAGTCTGATTCCTCCAGCTCCATTTTTGTCCCTCAAGACCTCTTTGGCTATTCGGGATCTTTTTTTGTCTCTCTACAAATTTTAAGATTTTTTGTTCTAGTTCTGTAAAAGATTCCACTGGTAATTTCATAGGGATTACACTGAATCTGTAGATTGATTTAGGTAGTATAATCATTTCAGAATATTGATTCTTCCAATCTAAGAACATGGTATATCTCTCCATCTGTTTGTATCATCTTTGATTTCTTTCATCAGTGTCTTATAGTTTTCAGTATACAGGTCTTTTTTCTCCCTAGATAGGTATATTCCTAAATATTTTATCCTTCTTGTTGCAATGGTAAATGGGAGTGTTTTCTGAATTTCTCTTTCAGATTTTTCATCATTAGTGTATAGGAATGTAAGAAATTTCTGTGCATTAATTTTGTGTCCTGCAACTTTACCAAATTCATTGATTAGCTCTAGAGTTTTCTGGTTGCATCTTTAGGATTTTCCATGTATAGTATCATGTTATTTGCACAGTGACATTTTCACTTCTCCTTTTCCAATTTTTATCCCTTTTATTTCTTTTTCTTCTCCAATTGCTGTGGCTAGGACTTCCAAAACTGGGTTGAATGATAGTGATGAGAGTGGATATCCTTGCCTTGTTCCTGATCATAGGGGAAATACTTTCAGTTTTTCACCATTGAGAATGATGTTTGCTGTGAGTTTCTCATATATGGCCTTTATTATGTTGAGGTAGGTTCACCCTATGCCCATTTTCTGGACAGTTTTTATCATAAATGTGTGTTGAAGTTGGTCGAAAGCTTTTTCTGCATCTATTGAGATGATCATATGGTTTTTATTCTTCAGTTTGTTAATATGGTGTATCACATTGCTTTGCGTATATTGAAGAATCCTTGCACCCCTGGGATAAATCCCACTTGATCATGGTGTATGATCCTTTTAATGTGTTGTTGTATCTGTTTGCTAGTATTTTGTTGAGGATTTTGCATCTATATTCATCAGTGATATTGGTCTCTAATTTTCTTTTTTTTTTTTTAGCATCTTTGTCTGCTTTTTGTATCAGGTTGATGGTGGCCTCATAAAATGAGTTTGGGAGTGTTCCTTCCTCTGCAATTTTTTGGAAGAGTTTGAGAAGTATGGGTGTTAGCTCTTCTCTAAATGTTTGATAGAATTCACCTGTGAAGCCATCTGGTCCTGGACTTTTGTTTGTTGGAAGATTTTTAATCACAGTTTCAATTTCATTACTTGTGATTGGTCTGTTCACATTTTCTATTTCTTCCTGGTTCAGTCTTGGAAGGTTATACCTTTCTAAGAATTTGTCCATTTCTTCCAGGTTGTCCATTTTATTGGCATAGAGTTGCTTTTAGTCATCTTTTAGGATTCTTTGCATATCTGCAGTGTCTTTTATAACTTCTCCTTTTTCATTTCTAATTTTGATTTGAGTCCTCTCCCTCTTTTCCTTCATGAGTCCAGCTAATGGTTTATCAATTTTGTTTTTCTTCTTAGAGAACCAGCTTTAGTTTTGTTGATATTTGCTATGGTTTCTTTGTTTCTATTTCATTTATTTCTGCTCTGATCATTATGATTTCTTTCCTTCTGCTAAATTTGTGTTTTGTTTGTTCTTCTTTCTTTAGTTCCTTTAGATGTATTGTTAGATTGTTTATTTGAGATTTTTCTTGTTTCTTGAGATAGGATAGTATTGCTATAAACTTCCCTCTTAGAACTGCTTTTGCTGCATCCCATAGGTTTTGGATCGTCATATTTTCATTGTCATTTGTCTCTAGGTATTTTTTGATTTCCTCTTTGATTTCTTTAGTGATCTCTTGGTTATTTAGTAATGTATTGTTTAGCCTCCATGTGTTTGTGTTTTTTACGTTTCTTTCCCTGTAATTGATTTCTACTCTCATAGCATTGTGGTCAGAAAAGATGCTTGGTATGATTACAATTTTCTTCAATTTACTGAGGCTTGATTTGTGACCCAAGATGTGATCTGTCCTGGAGAATGTTCCATGCATACTTGAGAAGGAATTGTAATCTGCTGTTTTTGGATGGAATGTCCTATAAATATCAATTAAATCTATGTAGTCTATTGTGTCATTTAAAGCTTCTGTTTCCTTATTAATTTTCTGTTTGGATGATCTGTCCATTGGTGTAAGTGAGGTGTTAAAGTCCCCCACTATTATTGTGTTACTGTTGATTTCCTCTTTTAGAGCTGTTAGCAGTTGCCTCATGTATTGAGGTGCTCCTATATTGAGTGCATATATATTTATAATTGTTATATGTCTTCTTGGATTGATCCCTTGATCATTATGTAGTGTCCTTCCTTATCTCTTGTAAAATTCTTTATTTTAAAGTCTATTTTACCTGATATGAGTATTACTACTCCAGCTTTCTTTTGATTTCCATTTGCATAGAATATCTTTTTCCATCCCCTCACCTTCAGTCTGTATGTGTCCCTAGGTCTGATGTGAGTCTCTAGTAGACAGCATATATATGGGTCTTGTTTTTGTATCCATTCAGTGAGCCTGTGTCTTTTGGTTGGAGATTTTAATCTATTCACATTTAAGGTCATTATTGATATGTATGTTCCTATTACCATTTTCTTAATTTTTGAGGGTTTGTTTTTGTAGGTCCTTTTCTTCTCTTGTGTTTCCCACTTAGAGAAATTCCTTAAGCATTTGTTGTAGAGCTGGTTTAGTGGTAGTGAATTTTCTTAGTTTTCGATTTCTCCTTCGAATCTGAATGAGATTCTTGCCAGGTAGAGTAATCTTGGTTGTAATTTCTTCCCTTTCATCACTTTAAATATGTCATGCCACTCCCTTCTGGCTTGTAGAGTTTCTGCTGAGAAATCAGCTGTTAACCTGATGGGAGTTCCCTTTTATGTTATTTGTCGTTTTTCTCTTGCTGCTTTCAATAATTTTTCTTTGTCTTTAATTTTTGCCAATCTGATTACTATGTGTGTCATCGTGTTTCTCCTTGGGTTTATCCTGTATGGGACTCTTTGTGCTTCCTGGACTTGGGTGGTTATTTCTTTACCCCTGTTAGGGAAGTTTTTGACTATAATCTGTTCAAATTTTTTCTTGGGTCCTTTCTCTCTCTCTTCTCCTTCTGGGACCCCTATAATGTGAACATTGTTGCTTTTAATGTTGTCCCAGAGGCTGTCTTCATTTTTTTTCTTTTTTTCTTTTTTCTTTATTCTGGTCCCCAGCCATGAATTCCACCATTCTGTCTTACAGGTCACTTATCCGTTCTTCTGCCTCGGTTATTCTAGTATTGATTCCTTCTAGTGTATTTTTCATTTCAGTTATTGTACTGTTCATCTGTGTTTGTTTGTTTGTTCTTTAATCCTTCTAGGTCTTTGTTAAACATTTTTTGCATCTTCTTGATCTTTGCCTCCATTCTTTTTCTGAGGTCCTAGATCATCTTCACTATCATTATTCTGAATTTCTTTTCTGGAGGTCACCTATCTCCACTTCATTTAGTTGTTTTTCTGGGGTTTTACCTTATTCTTTCATCTAGTACATAGCCCTCTGCCTTTTCATCTTATCTATCTTTCTGTGAATGTGGTGTTTTTCCCTGCAGGCTGCAGGATTGTAGTTCTTCTTGCTTTTGCTGTCTGCCCTCTTGTGGATGAGGCTATCTGAGAGGCTTGTGTAAGTTTCCTGATGGGAGGGACTGGTGGTGGGTAGAGGTGACTGTTGCTCTGGTGCACAGAGCTCATTAAAACTTTAATCCCTGGTCCGCTGATGGGTTGAGCTGTGTTCCCTCCTTGTTGGTTGTTTGGCCTGAGGTGACCCAACACTGGAGCCTCGTGGGCTCTTTGGTGGGGCTAATGGTGGACTCTGGGAGAGCTCATGCCAAGGAGTACTTCCCAGAACTTCTGCTGCCACTGTCCTTGTCCTCACAGTGAGACACAGCCACACCCCACCCCTGCAGGAGACCCTCCAACACTAGCAGGTAGGTCTGCTTTAGTTTCCTATGGGGTCACTGCTCCTTCACCTGGGTCCCAATGCACACACTACTTTCTGTGTGTCCTCCAAGAGTGGAGTCTCTGTTTCCCCCAGTCCTGTCAAAGTCGTGTAATCAAATCCCACTAGCCTTCAAAGTCTGATTCTGTAGGATTTCCTCCTTCTTTTGCCGGACCCCCAGGTTGGGAAGCCTGACGTGGGGCTTAGAACCTTCAGTCCAGTGTGTGGACTTCTGTGGTATAAGTGTTCTCCAGTTTGTGAGTCACTCACCCAGCAGTTATGGGATTTGATTTTCTTATGATTGTGCCCCTCCTACCATCTCATTGTGACTTCTCCTTTGTACTTGGATGTGGGGTATATTTTTTGGTAAGTTCCAGTGTCTTCCTGTAAATGATTTTTCAGCAGTTAGATGTGATTCAGTGCTCTCGCAAGAGAGAGTTGAGAGCACCACCTTCTAGTCCACTATCTTGAACCAATCTCCCCACTGCTTCTTTTTTTTGCACTAAGAGATTTCTGCTTTTGCTCAGGATGGCAAAGTGTCTGAGTAAAAATATTTGATCTTGCAGCCTTCCTTATAGTTAGGGTTGGTCATGTGACAGTTCTGGCAAATGATTATTTTGAGAAATGCTTTCCTGACCTTTCTTCATTAAAGGTAAAACCCTCGTTAGGAGAAAGTGCTTCTCCTCTTTCCTCTCTGTCCTTACTCCTGACTGGAATGTGATCGAGAGAACTGGAAGTACAGCATACATCGAGCAATCATGAGGTACACATGGACTTTTTGCAATATAAGGCAAATAAACTTCCTTTTCTTTAAGCTACTCAACAATTGTATTATATATATACTGTATACATATCCCTCAAAAGCAACAGATATAAGTGCATTTGTAACTTGATTCACTAATTCCAGACAAATGAAATTCCTTTAAGCAAAATGTTAAGCAAAGTAACAGACAGGTTTCAATGTAGTCCACCGTCATGATCAGTCTAGCTACTCTCAGCTTCCAATCTTTGCTCCATAAAATCCATTCTCCACACAGTAAACAGAACAATGTTTTAAAGAATATTAGCTAGGTTAAGTTACTCCTCTACTTAAAATTTGAGTGGTTTTTCTATAGCAATTAGAAAAAAAATCACGGAAGCCCTACAAGGCCTACAGGTCTGGCTCCGGGATGCTTTTCTTTTCCTACATCTGGCTTCTCTCTGCCTCTCTGACCTCATCTCATATTCCAAGGCTGCTGCAAAAGACCAAGCAGGCTGTTTGTGGTATATCACCAGGGGATCCCACCCACATTAGTTCAGGGAAATAGGAACAACTATTTCTAGTTGACTGCTAATCTTTCTAAGGCTAAGATTTATCATTTCTATTTGGGGTTGGGGCACAAAAATATGGTAAATGACCATTGCCTATATCTATATAGTGGTTTCTATCAATTTAGTCATTTTTTAGATCTATTACTTTATTCGTATTTCATGCTAGACCAAATACTGGGGTAAAATCCTAAAATTAGGAACAACCAGTGTCTAAATTATCCAGTTGAAGAAGACTTTCAGAGCAGTAGACAGTTTTATCCTTTGTACCTCCTTATACTCTTCCCAATGGCAGGGAACATATATTCTTTGTGAGGAGGTTGCCTTTCCATTAAAAAATCTAATATAATTACATCTTTAAGCTATTTTAATCCCTGAGTAAAATAGTTTGAAATTGTTATAGGCTTTATGTTTCTGTAGTTAATAAAGCAAGCATCTATTGAAACAGTTCTTTCTTTGGCAGCCCAGTGAGAGTTGAAGCACACATCTGTTTCCCACCCAATTGACTCTTTACAGAAAACAGGTAGTGTCTAGTTTTCAAAAGTAAGGCATCCTAATTCAAATTTGTTGAAACCATTTGCATTTCATAACTGTTTTTCCTTACCAAGATTTTTTCATGGCAAAAATAAATCCATATCAAACATTGAAATGGTTATTTCTCAGTTTTATCTCAGACTGAAAAACAAATCTTCTGAAATGTGGACTCCCAGGTCCAGAAACAGTGTTTCTTATAGTCATACATACCAAGTTGGGAAAGATGAGGAGAGCAAGAAAGCTCTGTAATGTGACCTGTTTCAAACTATCCAGAGGAAAGACAACAAAAACTGATCAAAATCTTTTACTCCCTGCTTTTCCTCTCTAGTTTGTTTGAAGAATCTTTTTAATGGTCCCTGTGAAGAGAGAATGCCTGGTCTCCCTCCTAAGTTTTGATTTCCAGATGTACTCAATGTTGGTTTAACCAGAAGAGCATATATTTTCAACATGATTTCAGTTTGTAAGGTCTTGCTACTCTGAAGTGCAAAGTTGCAGGGTGATTATCTCTGACCAGCAGACATTAAAAAGATGCTCCAGATATTATCCTGCCCCATTTTCATCTTTCTCAATATCCTCCTTTAATCAAGCACCCTTCATTTAAAGAGACTACAGTAGATGCATTATGCACGTGTATGGCTTTGTGTTATGATTTGCACTTGTCCGTGTGAGTCTTCCAATCAAGGGAAAAATGTAGAGATTGGATATAAGTGATTTTGAAAGAAGGGCAATTCATTTTATCTACTCAGAACAGGGGACTGCCTATTTGATTACATAATTTTAAGACTAAATTTTTAGTAAATAACATTCACACAAGTTGAAATTGGAAAGAGAGGACATTTAGTAATGAGGAATCATGGTTCATCTCCAAGGACCAGACCACTTAGCTTGCTCTTCGGTGCCACTGAAAATGCTCCCTGCCCCCAGCCATGGAAGAATAACCTGGGTGTCTTCTTTTCTTCCCTCTGCATAGCCAGATCCAGTCTTATGGTGTGATGTTGCTTACTCAGTACTCACTACAGGTCAAGCAATAAGATGTTGAGCATGTTGTGTACAGTATAAGCCACTTTGGATCCTCTCAGCCTCATTTCTTTCTCCTGTCACTACCTCAGTGACAGTTTTGTGGCATCGACCTTCCTTACCAGATGCAACAAGATATCACCTCCCCTCAGGCCTGCAGGGCCTGACCTGGGGTTTCTCTGATGTGGGATTTTCACTACAAGGTGAAAGAGAAGTTAATACCTGTGGGGCCACTCTTGACCAACAGAAGGTGAAAGATGATGTGTTACCTTTGTATCTATTGGTAAGATACCTTTGAGAGCGCTTTATAAGATTCTTCAGATTTGTCCATGGTGGTGGCCAACTCAATAACTCATTCTAGTATTGGCTCTCCCTATTTCCCTGTTTCCCTGAGATCACTTCCAGAATATTCTACTTGTTCATTCGTCTTTGTTCAGGCTCTGTCTTCCAGAGAATCTAGGCTAAGACACAGGAATGACATAAAACAAGATTCACAATAGTACTAAGAAGAAGTTTCTATTATCTCTAGCCTTCCTGTTATTCCATGAGTTGACATAATTTTAAAAATTTATTATCTGTCTCAATTAATTGGAATTACTTTTTGTTGCTTACAAACTAAAGAAATCTCCTGGACAGGACTAACCAAAGCAAATATATATTTTTCCAAGGTAATAATTTGTAATTCTCTGATTATTGATTTAAACACCATACTTCAGAGATTACGGCCTGAAGCAATCCTGCGTTGTTGCGGCCAGCTCACAAGAAAGCGAGTTGGGAAGATGGCGGAAGAGTAAGACGCGGAGATCACCTTCCTCTCCACAGATACACCAGAAGTACATCTACGCGTGGAACAACTCCTACGGAGCACCTACTGAACGCTGGCAGAAGACCTCAGACCTCCCCAAAGGCAAGGAACCCCCCACGTACCTGGTTAGGGCAAAAGAAAAAACTAAACAGAGACAAAAGGATAGGGACGGGTCCTGCACCAGCGGGAGAGAGCTGTGAAGGAGGAAAAGTGTCCACACACTAGGAAGCCCCTTCGCGGGTGGAGACTTCGGGAGGCGGAGTGGGGGAGCTTGGGAGCCGCGGAGGAGAACACAGCAACAGGGGTGCGGAGGGCAAAGCGGACAGATTCCAGCGCGGAGGATCGGGCCGACCGGCACTCACCAGCCAAGAGGCTTGTCTGCTCGCCCGCTGGGGCGGGCGGGACTGGGAGCTGAGGCTCCGGCTTTTGTCGGAGCGCCGGGAGAGGACTGAGGTTGGCGGCGTGAACACAGCCTGCAGGGCGTTGGTGCGCCGCGGCTGGCCGGGAGAGAGTCCGGGGAGGGGTCTGGACCTGCCGAAGAGGCAAGAGACTTTTACGTCCCTCTTTGTTTCCTGGTGCACGAGGAGAGGGGATTAAGAGCGCTGCTTGAGAGGGCTCCAGGGACGGGCGCGAGCCACGGCTAAGATTGCGGAGCCCAGAGACGGACATGGGACGCTGAGGCCGCTGCTGCCGCCGTCAGGAGGCCTGTGTGCGAGCACAGGTCACTAGCCACACGCCCTTCCGGGGAGCCTGTGCAGCCCGCCACTGCCAGGGTCCCGGGATCCAGGGACGGCTCCCCCGGGAGAGCGCACGGTGCCCTCAGGCTGCAGCGTCACGCCGGCCTCTGCCGCTGCAGGCCCGCCCCGCACTCCGTAACCCTCCCTACCCCCCGGCCTGGGTGAGCCAGAGCCTCCGAATCAGCGGCTCCTTTAACCCTGTCCTGTCTGAGCAAAGAACAGACGCCCTCCGGCGACCTACACGCACAGGCGGGGCCAAATCCAAAGCTGAGCCCCTGGGAACTGTCAGAACAAAGAAGAGAAAGGGAAATCTCTCCCAGCAGCCTCAGAAGCAGCGGATTAAAGCTCCACAATCAACTTGATATACCCTGCATCTGTGGAATACCTGAATAGACAACGAATCATCCCAAATTAAGGAGCCCTGTGGATGAAAGGCTCTTGGTGCTGCAGCCAGGAGTCAGTGCTGTGCCTCTGAGGTGGGAGAGCCAACTTCAGGACACTGGTCCACAAGAGGCCTCCCAGCTGCACATACTATCAAACAGCAAAAATCTCCGAGAGATCTCCATCTCAACGCCAGCACCCAGCTTCACTCAACGACCAGCAAGCTACAGTGCTGGACATCCTATGCCAAACAACTAGCAAGACAGGAACACAACCCCACCCATTAGCAGAGAGGCTGCCCAAAATCATAGTAAGTCTACAGACACCCCAAAACACACCACCAGACGTGGACCTGCCCACCAGAAAGACAAGATCCAGCCTCATACACCAGAACACAGGCACTAGTACCCTCCACCAGGAAGCCTACACAACCCACTGAACCAAACTTAGCCACTGGGGACAGACACAAAAAACAACAGGAACTACGAACCTTCAGCCTGCAAAAAAGGAGACCCCAAATACAGTAAGATAAGCAAAATGAAAAGACAGAAAAACACACAGCAGATGAAGGAGCAAGATAAAAACCCACCAGACCTAACAAATGAAGAGGAAATAGGCAGTCTACCTGAAAAAGAATTCAGAATAATGATAGTAAGGTTGATCCGAAATCTTGGAGATAGAATGGACAATAGAATGGACAAATTGCAAGAATCAGTTAACAAGGACCTAGAAGAACTAAAGATGAAACAAACAACGATGAACAACACAATAAATGAAATTAAAAATACTCTAGATGGGATCAATAGCAGAATAACTGAGGCAGAAGAACGGATAAGTGACCTGGAAGATAAAATAGTGGAAATAACTACTGCAGAGCAGAAAAAAGAAAAAAGAATGAAAAGAACTGAGGACAGTCTCAGAGACCTCTGGGACAACATTAAACGCACCAACATTTGAATTATAGGGGTTCCAGAAGAAGAAGAGAAAAAGAAAGGGACTGAGAAAATATTTGAAGAGATTATAGTTGAAAACTTCCCTAATATGGGAAAAGAAATAGTTAATCAAGTCCAGGAAGCACAGAGAGTCCCATACAGGATAAATCCAAGGAGAAATACGCCAAGACACATATTAATCAAACTGTCAAAAATTAAATACAAAGAAAACATATTAAAAGCAGCAAGGGAAAAACAACAAATAACACACAAGGGAATCCCCATAAGGTTAACAGCTGATCTTTCAGCAGAAACTCTGCAAGCCAGAAGGGAGTGGCAGGACATATTGAAAGTGTTGAAGGAGAAAAACCTGCAACCAAGATTACTTTACCCAGCAAGGATCTCATTCAGATTTGATGGAGAAATTAAAACCTTTACAGACAAGCAAAAGCTGAGAGAGTTCAGCACCACCAAACCAGCTCTACAACAACTGCTAAAGGAACTTCTCTAGGCAAGAAACACAAAAGAAGGAAAGGACCTACAATAATGAACCCAAAACAATTAAGAAAATGGGAATAGGAACACACATATCGATAATTACCTTAAATGTAAATGGACTAAATGCTCCCACCAAAAGACACAGATTGGCTGAATGGATACAAAAACAAGACCCATATATTTGCTGTCTACAAGAGACCCACTTCAGACCTAGAGACACATACAGACTGAAAGTAAGGGGATGGAAAAAGGTATTTCATGCAAATGGAAACCAAAAGAAAGCTGGAGTAGCAATTCTCATATCAGACAAAATAGACTTTAAAACAAAGACTATTAGAAGAGACAAAGAAGGACACTACATAATGATCAAGGGATCGATCCAAGAGGAAGATATAACAATTGTAAATATTTATGCACCCAACTTAGGTGCACCTCAATACATAAGGCAAATACTGACAACCATAAAAGGGGAAATCGACAGTAACACATTCATAGTAGGGGACTTTAACACCCCACTTTCACCAATGGACAGATCATCCAAAATGAAAATAAATAAGGAAACACAAGCTTTAAATGATACATTAAACGAGATGGAGTTAATTGATATTTATAGGACATTCCATCCAAAAACAACAGAATACACATTTTTCTCAAGTGCTCATGGAACATTCTCCAGGATAGATCATATCTTGGGTCACAAATCAAGCCTTGGTAAATTTAAGAAAATTGAAATTGTATCAAGTATCTTTTCTGACCACAATGCCATGAGACTAGATATCAATTACAGGAAAAGATCTGTAAAAAAATACAAACACATGGAGGCTAAACAATACACTACTTAATAATGAAGTGACCACTGAAGAAATCAAAGAGGAAATCAAAAAATACCTAGAAACAAACGACAATGGAGACACAACGACCCAAAACCTGTGGGATGCAGCAAAAGCAGTTCTAAGGGGGAAGTTTATAGCAATACAAGCCCACCTTAAGAAGCAGGAAACATCTCGAATAAACAACCTAACCTTGCACCTCAAGCAATTAGAGAAAGAAGAACAAAAAATCCCCAAAGCTAGCAGAAGGAAAGAAATCATAAAAATCAGATCAGAAATAAATGAAAAAGAAATGAAGGAAACAATAGCAAAGATCAATAAAACTAAAAGCTGGTTCTTTGAGAAGATAAACAAAATAGATAAACCACTAGCCAGACTCATCAAGAAAA
This sequence comes from Lagenorhynchus albirostris, assembly GCF_949774975.1. Lineage (NCBI taxonomy): Eukaryota > Metazoa > Chordata > Mammalia > Artiodactyla > Delphinidae > Lagenorhynchus > Lagenorhynchus albirostris. The sequence goes on along the minus strand of NC_083111.1, from coordinate 38,053,080 downwards.
AAAGGGAGAAGACTCAAATCAATAGAATTAGAAATGAAAAAGGAGAGGTAACAACTGACACTGCAGAAATAAAAGAGATCATGAGAGATTACTACAAGCAACTCTATGCCAATAAAATGGACAATCTGGAAGAAATGGACAAATTCTTGGAAATGCACAACGTGCCAAGACTGAATCAGGAAGAAATAGAAAATATGAACAGACCAATCACAAGCAGTGAAATTGAAACTGTGATTAAAAATCTTCCAACAAAGAAAAGCGCAGGACCAGATGGCTTCACAGGCGAATTCTATCAAACATTTAGAGAAGAGCTAACACCTATCCTTCTCAAACTCTTCCAAAATATAGCAGAGGGAGGAACACTCCCAAACTCCTTCTACGAGGCCACCATCACCTTGATACCAAAACCAGACAAGGATGTCACAAAGAAAGAAAACTACAGGCCAATATCACTGATGAACATAGATGCAAAAATCATCAACAAAATACTAGCAAACAGAATCCAACAGCACATTAAAAGGATCATACACCATGATCAAGTGGGGTTTATTCCAGGAATGCAAGGATTCTTCAATATACGCAAATCTATCAATGTGATAAACCATATTAACAAACTGAAGGAGAAAAACCATATGATCATCTCAATAGATGCAGAGAAAGCTTTTGACAAAATTCAACACCCATTTATGATAAAAACCCTGCAGAAAGTAGGCATAGAGGGAACTTTCCTCAACATAATAAAGGCCATATATGACAAGCCCACAGCAAACATCATCCTCAATGGTGAAAAACTGAAAGCATTTCCACTAAGATCAGGAACAAGACAAGGTTGCCCACTCTCACCACTCTTATTCAACATAGTTTTGGAAGTTTTAGCCACAGCAATCAGAGAAGAAAAGGAAATAAAAGGAATCCAAATCGGAAAAGAAGAAGTAAAGCTGTCACTGTTTGCAGATGACATGATCCTATACATAGAGAACCCTAAAGATGCTACCAGAAAACTACTAGAGCTAATCAATGAATTTGGTAAAGTGGCAGGATACAAAATTAATGCACAGAAATCTCTGGCATTCCTATATACTAATGATGAAAAATCTGAAAGTGAAATCAAGAAAACACTCCCATTTACCATTGCAACAAAAAGAATAAAATATCTAGGAATAAACCTACCTAAGGAGACAAAAGATCTGTATGCAGAAAATTATAAGACACTGATGAAAGAAATTAAAGACGATACAAATAGATGGAGAGATATACCATGTTCTTGGATTGGAAGAATCAACATTGTGAAAATGACTTTACTACTGAAAGCAATCTATAGATTCAATGCAATCCCTATCAAACTACCACTGGCATTTTTCACAGAACTAGAACAAAAAATTTTGCAATTTGTATGGAAACACAAAAGACCCCGAATAGCCAAAGCAATTTTGAGAACGAAAGAAGGAACTGGAGGAATCAGGCTCCCAGACTTCAGACTATACTACAAAGCTACAGTTATCAAGACGGTATGGTACTGGCACAAAAACAGAAAGATAGATCAATGGAACAGGATAGAAAGCCCAGAGATAAACCCACGCACATATGGTCACCTTATCTTTGACAAAGGAGGCAGAAATGTACAGTGGAGAAAGGACAGCCTATTCAATAAGTGGTGCTGGGAAAACTGGACAGCTACATGTAAAGGTATGAGATTAGATCACTCCCTAACACCATACACAAAAATAAGCTCAAAATGGATTAAAGACCTAAATGTAAGGCCAGAAACTATCAAACTCTTAGAGGAAAACATAGGCAGAACACTCTATGACATAAATCACAGCAAGGTCCTTTTTGACCCACCTCCTAGAGAAATGGAAATAAAAACAAGAGTAAACAAATGGGACCTAATGAAACTTAAAAGCTTTTGTGCAGCAAAGGAAACCATAAAGAAGACCAAAAGACAACCCTCAGAATGGAATGGGAGAAAATATTTGCAAATGAAGCAACTGACAAAGGATTGATCTCCAAAATTTATAAGCAGCTCATGCAGCTTAATAACAAAAAAAACAAACAACCCAATCCAAAAATGGGCAGAAGACCTAAATAGACATTTCTCCAAAGAAGATATACAGAGTGCCAACAAACACATGAAAGAATGCTCAACATCACTAATCATGAGAGAAATGCAAATCAAAACTACAATGAGATATGATCTCACACCAGTCAGAATGGCCATCATCAAAAAATCTAGAAACAATAAATGCTGGAGAGGGTGTGGAGAAAAGGGAACCCTCTTACACTGTTGGTGGGAATGTAAATTGATACAGCCACTGTGGAGAACAGTATGGAGGTTCCTTAAAAAGCTACAAATAGAACTACCATATGACCCAGCAATCCCACTACTGGGCATATACCCTGAGAAAACCATAATTCAAAAAGAGTCATGTACCAAAATGTTCATTGCAGCTCTATTTACAATAGCCCGGAGATGGAAACAACCTAAGTGTCCATCATTGGATGAATGGATAAAGAAGATGTGGCACATATATACAATGGAATATTACTCAGCCATAAAAAGAGACGAAATTGAGCTATTTGTAATGAGGTGGATAGACCTAGAGTCTGTCATACAGAGTGAAGTAAGTCAGAAAGAGAGAGACAAATACCGTATGCTAACACATATATATGGAATTTAAAAAAAAAATGTCATGAAAAACCTAGGGGTGAAACAGGAATAAAGACACAGACTTACTAGAGAATGGACTTGAGGTTATGGGGAGGGGGAAGGGTAAACGGTGACAAAGCGATAAAGAGGCATGGACATATATACACTACCAAACGTAAGGTAAATAGCTAGTGGGAAGCAGCCGCATAGCACAGGGAGATCAGCTCGGTGCTTTGTGACCGCCTGGAGGGGTGGGATAGGGAGGGTGGGAGGGAGGGAGACGCAAGCGGGAAGAGATATGGGAATATATGTATGTATATAACTGATTCATTTTGTTGTGAAGCTGAAGCTAACATACCATTGTAAAGCATTTATACTCCAATAAAGATGTTAAAAAAAAAAAAACACCATACTTCTTTGTAAGTTCTGTGTAAAAATAATGCTCTTGTCAGATTCCACATGGCTTCTCAGACTCTTAGAACCCAGTGCCTGTGAGGTCAGACAGGACAAGGCAATGCTGCCTAATGGTTAAGCACATGGGCTCCTAAATTTGAATCCTGACTCTGCTACTTACAAACTTGGGCAAGTTACTTAATATCTCTATGCCTCATTTTTCCCATCTGTAAAGTGGAGGAAGTTCATTGTCAAGATTAGATGAATTAACATATAACTTACTTTTTAAAAATTTAGTAAAATCTTACTCTTATTCTAGAAGGAGTCTGCCTGATCATGAATTGTGCACCAAACATCTCTTCTAACTGAGGTTTCTTGCTTGACTCTCAATACTATCTTTATACTTTCTAGCTCTTTATTTCTCTCCCTTGTAGTCTGCACCCTCAGCTTTTAGATGATCATGCTAGAGGCTGCCATGTGTTCACCAAAACCCCATTGTCGTCTTCCTGCTGGCCACATATCTAGCTCATTTTAGACTTATTGCTAGGGTGGGCAGTTTCTAAGCTGCAGCCAACAATATGTGGACAGAAGGGATGCATCCTGCTTCCAGGCAGGGCCTGTGGACACCTCCTATGAGATCCTCTGAACTCTGTTCTTCCACAATCAGCCATATGCAGAGGATAAAGAGAGGACTCTTGCACCCCAGGAGGACAGAGTCACAGATGGAGCCTGGGTTCCTGAATGATCCTATGGAGCTCCACTTGCTAAATAAGGATATCCTTGTTGATTTTTATTGAGAAATAAACTTCAATGGGATTAAGCCTGTGGGACTTCAGAGTTTATGTCACATCATAACCTTAGATGACACACTCCATAGGGTAGAGACCATGTGTATCTTGTTCTTCAGTACCAGAGCAGTGTCTGCATGTGGGAGACACCAAACACACACTTGTTGCATCAATAAATGAATATATATGTACAATTTCTCTCACTTATTTCTCTCTAGTATTAAAGGAAGAGGTCCCCTTCTCCTGTATAAAATAAATCCCCCCTTAATGGACAGATTATATTCCTCAAGTATCTATCTTCTAAAACCAAGGCTTCTCAAACTTTAACATGCCTATGAATCACTTGGGGTTTGTGAAAATGCAGATTCAAATTCGGTGGGTCTGGGGTGGTGCCTGAGATTCTGCATTTCTAACAGGCTTCCAGGGGACTCTGGTGCCACACTTTGGGCTGCACTTTGAGCATCAGGGTTCTAGACAAGTAGTTCTTAAACTACATCAGAACCAGCTGGGAATGTTTAAAATGCAACTCTGGATTCCTCAGTCCCTCTTTTAAAGTCTAATCAATGGTTTTGGTACAGGGCTGAGAAATTTACTAAGCCTGTAGGGATTCTGTCACAGATTGTTTGGGAATCACACTATAAAAAGACACTGTTCTAGATCGTTGCTTTATCACTTATCACCTCTTTTGTCTGTATTTTGACTTTTCCTTTTCCTAAGGATTTTCTGTAAGACACATGTTCCTTATTTGTTTATCATCACTTATATATAGCATTTACATTGTGCCTGGCACTATCCTATGGGCTTTACATATATCAACTCATTTAGTCTTCACACAAAGCCCATCCTTAACTTGCACATGATGTATAAACAGGTCCAGTTACTTTCCCAAGGGCCCTGAGGCAGTAATTAATAGAATCATAATCAAACACATGCAGTGTGGTTCCAGAATTCTTGCAGCCAACTACTAGTCTACGTAGCCTCCCATCCCTGGTGTCTTCATGCCTCCTTAGAAAACAAGGCAGCTCAAAGAGCTCAGTTTGTGCAAATTCTTTCAGGACGCTCTTTATCTTTCTTTTGACATCTGGCTCTATTACCTTAGCTGCTTTGCAAGTGGGCAAACCATTTGAGTTCTGTTAACTTTGAGTGTAATCACTTGGGAGCCCATGTTAATATCTCTCATCATAACCAGTTGAAAAATGGAAACCCGTATTTCACTTATGCTGTGTCTACTTAATGTCAAGTAAGTAATTTCAATTCTGCAAGCTCCTAGAATGCATTCATTATGAGTGAGGTCATCTGCTAAGACCTAGGAAGAATACAAAGAGAAGGAAGGCACCATCTTTGCCTTCAGTAAACCTATACTACTCTTAGGAAGATAGATATTTATACAGAAAATTTTTGGTATTAGGTAGAATCATTTTAGCTTTATATAAGAAGTAAAAAAAATGTTGTGGAAGGTGAGGGGAAAAGAGTGAGCATAAACACAGATGGGGGAAAGTGGGGCTGTGTTTGGGGAATGGTGCAGATATCCAGTACTCCTGGTGCAGAGGGCAGGTATCTGAGGAGGAGAAGGCTGTTGCAGTTATGGCTGGGAAAGCTTGTGATTTGGGACCAGATGTGGGAAGGTCTACCTACTAACCAGTGTGGAATTCATTATGTAGGTAATGGGTTAGCAAGCCATGTTATTTTTTATTTTTATTTTTTCTTAATCAGTGGTTGACATAGTAAGAAGTGTGCTTAAGGAGGTTGTTCTATTTTTTTTTTTTAGCAAGAGAAAAGAGACTTTTTATTCATATGTGTCTATGGGTGTTCACAGAAAAATGTGACTCAAGGAGCCAGTTAGAATTTGGGGCTCATATATCATCTTAACAGAAAGGGAGGAGAGAAGAGCCCTTACGGGAAAACCAATAACTTTTAGGAATGATAAATGGCCCCTTCGAGGAATAGAAGGGAGGTAGGAGAGTTTTGTAATAAGGTTTGTTAGGCAGTTTCTTATCCTGGTGCCAATTTCTTGTCCCCAGTGCTAGGAGTCAATCTTCCCTGGTTTTGGAGCTTCCAGGGAGGAGATTTATGACAGATGAATTAGTTTTAATTAATTTGGCTGCGTTGGGTCTTTGTTGTTATTCATGGGCTTTCTGTAGTTGCGGCGAGCGGGGGTTACTCTTCTTTGTGGTGGGCGAGCTTCTCATTGTGGTGGCTTCTCTCATCGTGGAGCACAGGCTCTAGGCACGTGGGTTTCAGTAGTTGTGGCACGCAGGCTCAGTAGTTGTGGCTTGCGGGCTCCAGAGCGCAGGCTCAGTAGTTGTGGCCACGGGCTTAGTTGTTCCGCGGCACGTGAGATCTTCCTGGACCAGGGCTCGAACCTGTGTCCCCTGCATTGACAGGTGGATTCTTAACCACTGAGCCACCAGGGAAGTCCCCAGATGAATTATTTTCATGGCTTTGATTTTAGGCAGATAAGGGGAGCTCAGAAAAAACAAAAACAAAACAAAAAACTCTACAGTGGTATATTTTGGATCCCTTCACTTCCAAGAACACTGCTCTCAGGAAGGGACATTAATGTGGGAAGATCATCTGACATTGCAAAGTTTGTTTTGTGGGTAAGAATGGAAGAAAAATATTCTTGAAGGGAACATCTATATTTATGGAACATCTGTATTGCTTCAAATGTTTTCACATGATATGCAATTAAATTAATTATACAATTAAATAAATGTTATGATATACAATTAATTAAATTAAGTAGTAATTCTCACAATATCCCTATGTGATAAGTCCTAGTATCTCTATTAATGGGTTTATAAACTGAAGATGACACTGCTTATTTATGTAACATGCCCAAGATGACACAGCTTGTAGGTAGTAGAGGCTGGATTTGAACTGGATCTGTTCGTGTTTTTTCTAAAACACCCTTTTGAGAGTATGTTAGGTAAACAAAGGAGGAAAACAATTTTGTATGTGCCTTGATCCTCTTGATGGAAAACAAAGAACATGTGCAGGAAAAGATTTTAAAATATTTACTAGTTTATGTGAGATAGTTAAGACATGGGTAACTTTTTTTCCCCTTCAGTAATTTAGACAGTTATCTGGGTATAAGTCATACTGGATACCTATTCATTTCAGACGAAAATTGTTTTGGAGGTGAAGATTTAGACATTTAAAAATCTTCACTTTGAATATATAGACTGTCTATAAACTCAAAGAAAGTCTTCCTGTGAAACCACTGTAAAAGTTTTATTTGTCTTATTCTTGTCTTATCCTTCAGAGAATCTTAATAAAAACTGAATTTTTTTCAGATGAAATGAAGCTGATAAATGCTCTCAAAAACCATTATTTATTCACAGGTTTGATTTAGCAGTTATTTGCATCTTACTAAGCTTCTGATTTTGCCAATTCTAGCACCTTATACTATTATTTAAAGGGATAAAAAGAGATTAGTAAGGGTATGACAATGGGAACTCTTGAAATAATAAGATCTTATTGTCTTACTATAATTGCTATTATTTAATGACTATTGAAACAATTCTCAGCCCAGGAAAGGAAGAGAGGAGGGAAATCATCTTTCTTTTCCATGTTGCTGGTAGCAGCTCCAGAGAGGGGCTTGTGTCTTATTCATCTCCATAGTACCAGAACACAGTGAGTGAGCAAAATCTTTGCCTAAGGGCTACAGATGGAGAAATCAAATCCTCAAATACCTAGGGACCTTTTTATGTTGATAAGCTAATGAATGACAGAGGTGCAATTCAAACCGTAGTTTTTGGTTTTCATTTTCACTGTCCTTTCCAACACCACTATGCTACTTGTTTAGGTTCATCTCTACACTTATACACTCAACAAATTCTGATTGGTTGTTTTCAGTGAACAAAACTCTGCATTAGACACTAGGAAAGAAAGACGAAAACCATGATTCCATCTGCCTGGAGTTTGTAAAGCTAATGAGGAAAACAGTAAATAAATAGCAGTTAAGTAAATATGACCCAATGAGATTTGTGATATAATTGAGTTACATAATAAATAAATAGATAGATAGATAAATAAATAAATAATGGTGGAACTTTATAAAACACTGTTCCAAGTGCTTTTAAAGTCAGATTTTATTTAAACTTCCTAACATTCTCAATAGATACATATTACTCCCGTTTTACAGATAAGAAATCTTGCAGCAGCCTATAAATCTAGCAAGTGCAGACTGCCTGACGATGGAGGCTGTGTATTTTGTTTGGCTAATTCTAACATAATATGGAGTAGTATCTGCTTGCATTCACATCTCTGAGTCATTGGAGTCGAGACGATATAAACCGCTGGCTCCCAAATTTCTACATTGTAAAATCACCTGGGAAGCTTTTAAAAATCCCAGTGTTCAGGTGACAATGAAATCACAATTCTCCAAGTGGGAGCCAGGCATCAGTATTTTAAAGAATATGCCCAAATGATTCCAATGCACAGTAAAGTTGGGGACCACAGTTACAAATTATAAAGTCTATACCAATGTAAGATTTCTTTTCCCTTATCCCAATCTTTTTAAAGAGCTCAGTTTCTAAAAGCTCAAAGTCGGAAGACTTGTGGATACCTAATTTCAGTTCGCTTAACAGTCTTGTTTGTATCATATATGGGCTTAGTACAGTGTTTGTTGAGCCAATCTCTGATTGATTAAGCAGTTATCATTACTAGTCACAGGGCAGATACTTCAAACTTAGCTCAGGGGTTGGTTGGTAGAAGAAGTAGTCGGGTTTTGTCAGAATGCCAAAGGCACAAGGGAAAGGTAAATTCATTCCTGCGTACAGACCCTGGGAGTTGAGTCAGTGGGTCCTGCTTTAGTGAATGAACTGTTTATGAGGACTTCTGTCACCAGCAGCTGGTGGCAACAAAGCTTGAAGAAGTGGGTTTGATTTTTTTTTTTTTTTTATTTTGCGGTATGTGGGCCTCTCACTGCCGTGGCCGCTCCCGTTGCGGAGCACAGGCTCCGGACAGGCAGGCTCTGGACGCGCAGGCTTAGCGGCCATGGCTCATGGGCCATGGCTCACAGGCCCAGCCGCTCCGCAGCATGTGAAATCCTCCCGGACCGGGGCACGAACCCGCGTCCCCTGCATCGACAGGTGGACTCTCAACCACTGCGCCACCAGGGAAGCCCTGATCATTTTTAAAAGAGGAAGTGAGGTAAAAGAAAACAGTTATGTGTAGGGCAAAAAAGCAAGGAATTTGGAACTAGACCATGTTTAGTAGTCCAGGATTGCCACATTGTAGCTTTGTGACATTAAGTATTTTTACCTCTCTTATTTTACAATAAGATTAGTATGGAAAGAATACTTTCCTAATTGAACGTAAGTGAAAACTAAATGATCTGTCAAGTGGCTTATGCATACTAACACTTAAAAATAATTAAAAATGGTTGCTGCTGTCGCTGTTGAAGTTTTTGCAGTAAAAATATTTTGTTTTTTTCTGATCTTTACTCACATATCCAGGCTGTGGACTCCATGCCTAGCACAAAGAGGCAGGAGATAATAATCTTTTATCCCAAATTCTAATTTTTAAACAGGTGTAGCTATGTTTCCTTTTATGCAATATCTGAAAAAGGTACTTCCAGGAAAATCCTGAGTAGATACTTAGTTCTTATGACCATTTCCTCTCCTTTTCCAGTTTTCTTGAAAAGGACCTTTGCATGGAAAGAGCAGGTATGACAGATCCAGAAAGGTCAGTGTGCTCAGGCTTGGTTGAAAAGGGATTATGAACATAAAAGAAAAGCCAGAGATTCTGTGTTTGACAGTAACCTCAGAAGAAGATGAGCCCACAAGGGGTCCCAAAGAGAAAAATATGGGAGATGAGACAATGTAAAGAAACAAAATGTGAGACCACTAGCTAAATATCCAAACTGGGTTTAAGATTCCAGGACACCATCCAAAATCTGCCTGTTCTGGTTAGCCTGGTTCAATGTTTTATATAGAAGAAACCCCTCCTGTAACCAAGACTGATATAACAATAGAAGATGGAACATTATCCAATTGCTTATAAGGAATGTTATCAAAACTCAACCACAGTTTTGTCACCTAACGAGTTTCCATTATGAGATACATAGTCACCAAAAGACCCATTTAGACACATGGTTTTGAGTGGTGAAGTGATTCCATCCCCCCTCCAAGAAAACTCAATTAAAGGGTGTTATTGTTGGGATCTACATGGAGTGAAAAGAAAAATCTTGAGAAGAGCCAAGAACATAAGACTCAGAAGATTGAGTCATGAAGATGAAACCAAGGCATCATTCTGAATAACTAGGTAGGTTAGAGGCATGGACCACCCCTAGCGCATTGTCACTAACATGATACAATTACCCTTTGTTTGTCTCCTTCTTTCTGTCCTGCTATCAGGTGCTTCCTTTTAAAATCATGATTTCGTATATTTAAAACCATCATGCTCTTTTTAGCTCCAGCTATACATCATAATTTCTAGTAATGGCTCCTAGCACTGAGTGGCTGATTTTGAAGACAATGAGAGAGAAAGACAATGAGAGAGAGAGAGAGAGAGAGAGAGAGAGAGAGAGAGAGAGAGAGAGAGAGAGAGAGAGTTTAATTACTGCCCATCATTTCTTTGAGGCAGGCTCACAGGTCACTGGATTTCTTAGTGATGCATTGCCCTGGAATCAGGTGCAGACTTCTGGTCCAATCATCTGCATTCAGGGAGAGGAATTTTACAAAGTCCAGTATCGCTGCTTAGCTACCAGATCTTTGGTGAAGGGCAGGTTTCCTTTGAGGAAAATGTGAGTGGGGTAGGAATTATGATTGACACATCCAGCACTTTCCCAAGACCTCATAGTTAGATAGAAATGGAATTTGAATTCTAACCCCCTGGGTTTAAACATAGGGCTCTTCACTACATCACAGCTTCCTCTGAGGTAAAAAAAAATTAGTTATCCCTTGGTCATATAAGACACTTCTCTCTCCTCCCACCCACATAGGCATGCATATATTCACGTACACTCACACAAGCACTGTCTCTCCATCTCATTCCCTCCCTCTTTCTCCTTTGTTCTGTTTCTCTCTCTCTCACTCTCTCATACACTCACACACACACACACACATGCACACACATACACACACTCTAGGCCACAGCTTAAAATAGTTCATGCCTAGAGTCCTACATTCTCTGGCATGGTGGAAACATGTAGATTTGTAACTTTAAGATTATATAACTTTCCTCTCAGGGCCAAGGGGTCAAGCAGTAGGTTTGATAAATGAATCCACTCTGATAACTAATTGAGAAGATGAGGGCCCATTAACAGTTATCATAAGAGCAAATTCTCTAGAGAAAATCTCCTTTGAATCATTACTCATCATGTTAGTTGTTCTGATATGAATTTCAAATCATATAGGAAACAATGGAAAACCATTGTGGGGACCACTGTAGAACTCTCTGACAGCAATCTGGTCTGTCACTAACCCTTGATTATATAAATTATAAAGTTGGTCCCCTGCTTTTCCTATTTGAGCTCCAACATTCAAGCCAAATTCCTTAGGGACATGAACATTTTTTTTTCTTAAAAATGAAAAGATAGGAAAGTAAATGTTTTCCCTTCCTTCCCCAAAGCCATGATCATGAATATTTTATTTTTGACTCAAGAAACTTACAAATGTGAAAAAAGACAGCAATGGTCAAAAGCAATGGAAGCTAGGATTTTGAGTTGGTAAATGAGCCAGTTGTTCCCTGTTATTCCTCAAAAGAAAGACGTCTTTTAGGGGTATGAGAAATCCAGTGGTTTTTGGAAAATACTTGGCAAATGTCTAAAAATATGTTTCAAATGTTTTAAACTCAAACAAATTAAAAACATATTTTTTTCCTGGCACTTTCTTCCTTCATTTTAAAGGATATGTGTATTTTTCAGGGAAAATTTTAGGCATGTGGCACTAATTTTCACTTAACTCATTATGATACTGTTTCATAAGAGCTATTCAATGACTAAAAATCCTTATGTCTCTTTTTATAAACCTTTAAAAAAACTTTATTTCTTAGAAATAGGAAGTCAGAGAAACCAGACCAGAAAAGGACAAGTAAGTCCTGCAAGTTTTTCCCTGACAAGACAGGATCAACCCTGATCCATTTTCTTCAGGTGAGACTTAACTCCCTGAAGTCAAGTACTTTTCTGGAAAGACTGTCTCATTTGAAGGGGACTTCTTTCATTATGTGTCATGATGGAAAGTAGCAAAAACCATTCCAGACCTTCTGATAGTACCCATATATCATTCTAGTGACCAGAAGTTGTTCTGTCCTGTAGAAAGTTATTGGGCCTTAAATTGTTCCCATTATCTTTGAAAAGGTCTTAATGCCCTCCTGTGTTTCTCAGGCAGTATGATGACTTTTTCTGAACTTCAGTTAGTCTGTGTATATTCCTGTTTGTGGTTGTGGTTAATGTTGGTAATAATAATATGCTAAGCTTTTCAGATAGTCTTCTAAAATGGGCAGTTTCCTGTGGCTGGTCACTCCACATATGTTTTTCAATATTCACTTTTTCCCAATGTTCCAATATTTTTCTCCTGTTTTTTTTTCTTGAATACTTCTGAAAGAGGAGGTTTATCTGTTCAACAAGAAAATATATACTTCTCAACAAGAAAATATACAAAAATATATATGTATGTATGTATGTATGTGTGTGAGTATAGGCCAGGAACTATACTAATAGTTAATTATATAGTTAATTTTCTAATTCTAATTTTCTCACTCATTCAGTCTTTCAGCAGATGTTCATTACATTATAACTTACAATAGCACAGGAACTGTCCAAGATATCAGGGGTGCAAATTTGAAAAAGACAAAAATTCTGATTTCAAAAAGTTCAAAGCACAGTAGTTGAGAAAATAAGTTAATAAAAAGTATAATAAAGAATAACAATAGGAGTATACTAAAGACTGAAAGTTGGTGTTTTCAGCTCTCTAGGGACAACAAGGAAAGAGTCGTAAGAGTAGCTGTCAGGCCAGGGTCTTATAAAACGAATAGCTCTTCACCATGTAGACAGGAGCAGGTAAGTCTAGGCTGAGGGAGCCATAGTAATGAAGGCATGAAAATGAAAATTCCTGACTCATTTGGATAAAGGCCAAGCATTTGGCATGACTGGTGCTGTAAGTGAGAGATAAATCTAGAGTGGCCCAATGAAGGGCATTGTAGGCCATGTTAAGGGCTTAGAACTTTATTCCAGAGACAGTGGAGATGATTACATGATGTTTGCCTTTTAGAAAAACTATTCTTGTGGCTTTATGGAAGATTGATTGGGAGGTAGGTGGAGAACAAGGATAGAGGAAAGTTTATCTACCTAAAATACTTACCTAAAAATGTGGGTGAGAAGTGATTGGTATCTGAATTAAAGACAACATCCACAAAGGAATAGGGAGGAAAAATATTAAGGAAACAGAATTGACAAAATTGGTTGTCTATTGAAGGAAACAGGGCAAGATGAAAGGAAGTGAGTGTTGTAGGATTACCACCCTCCAAGGAGGAGAAAATATGGAAGTATGGGAAGTGTGGAAAAAGGACGATGAATTCTATTTATAATATGGTGAATTTGAGGTGCCTGTGAGACATCCATGCACACGAAGTGTTCCCTTTTCTCCACATCCTCATCAACACTTCTATTTCTTACCTTTTTAAGATAGCCATTCTGACATGTGTGAGGTGGCATCTCATTGTAGGTTTGATTTGCATTTCCCTGATGATTAGTGATGTTGGGCATCATTTCATGTGTCTGTTGGCAATCCGTATGCTTTCTTTGGAAAAATGCCTATTCAGGTTCTCTACCCAGTTTTTAATTAGGTTGTTTGTTTATTGATATTGAGTTGTCTGAATTCTTTATATATTTTAGATATTAACCCCTTATCAGACATGTAATTTGCAACTATATTCTCCCATTCAGTTGGTTGCCTTTTGCTTTGTTGATAGTTTCCTTCACTGTGCAAAAGCTTTTTAGATTTTATAGTTTTTTAGTTGATGTTGTCCTATTTATTTTTGCTTTTGTTTCCTTTGCCTGAGGAGACAAATCCAAAAAAATATTGCTAAGAATGTATGTCAAAGAATTTATGGCTTATATTTTCTTCTAGGAATTTTATGGTTTCAGATCTTACGTTCAGGTTTAAACTATTTTGAGTCTAATTTTGCATGTGGTGTGAGAAAATGTACCAGTTTCATTCTTTTACATGTAGCTGTCCAGTTTTCCCAAACCATTTATTGAAGAGACTATCTTTTCCCCGCTGTATATTCTTGCCTCTTTTGTCAGAGATTAGTTGACCAAATGTGTGTGGGTTTATTTCTGTGCTCTCTATTTTGCTCCATTGATCTATGTCTGTTTTTGTGCCAGTACCATACTATTTTGATTATTGTATCTTTGTAGTACAGTCTGAAGTCAGGAGGAATGACACCTCCAGCTTTTTTTTTTTTCTCAAGATTGCTTTGGCTATTTAGGATCTTTTATGGTTCCATGTGAATTTTAGAATTATTTGTTCTAGTTCTGTGAAAAATGTCATATGAGTATTTTGATAAGGATTGCATTAAATCTATAAATTGCTTTGGGTAGTATGGTTGTTTTAACAATATTAATTCTTACAATCTATGAACACAGAATATCTTTCCATTTATTTGTATCATCTTCAATTTCCTTCATCAATGCCTTACAGTTTTTAGATTATACATTTTTCACCTCTTTGGTTAAATTTATTCCTAGGTGTTTTATTCTTTTTGATGAAATTGTAAATAGGATTATTTTCTTGACTTCTCTTTCTGATAGCTTGTTGTTAGTGTATATAAATGCAACAGATTTCTGTATATGAATCTTATATCCTGCAACTTTACTAAATTATTTATTTGTTCTTTTTTTTTTTTTGTGGTACGCGGGCCTCTCACTGTTGTGGCCTCTCCTGTTGTGGAGCACAGGCTCTGTATGCACAGGCTCAGCAGCCATGGCTCACAGGCCCAGCCACTCCATGGCATGTGGGATTCTCCCGGACTGGGGCACGAACCCACGTCCCCTGCATCGGCAGGCAGACTCTCAACCACTGCACCACCAGGGAAGCCCTACTTATTAGTTCTAATAGTTTTCTGGTGAAGTCTTTAGGGTTTCCTATATATTATTGTCATCTGTAGATAATGACAGTTTTATTTCTTCCTTTCCAATTTGGATACCATTTATCTTTTTTTCTTGTCTTATTGCTGTGCCTATGACCTCCAATACTATGTTAAGTAGAAATGGCATAAGTGGACATCCTTGTCTTATTCCTGATCTTAGAGGAAAAGCTTTCAGCTTTTCACCATTGAGTACAATATTAGCTGTGGGTTTGTCATAAATAAGATGTGTTCCCTCTGGACCAACTTTGTTGAGAGTTTTTATCATGAACCGATGTTGGATTTTGTCAAGTGCTTTTTCTACATTTATTGAGAAGATCATGTGATTTTATCCTTTGTTTTGTTAATGTGGTCATCATGATGTTTTTATATGTTGACCTATATCTACTTATTTTAAATGATACTCATTTAACTTCAAACACATTCTAAAAGATCTACATTTTTTTATACCCTCCCACCACATCTTGTGTTTTTGAAGTCATACTTTACATCTTCATGTCTGTTCCTTAATGGTTTATTGTAGTTATAGTTGATTTTACAATTTTTGTCTTTTAAACTTTGTACTAGCATATTTAAGTGTTTTATCCACTGCCTTAACTATATGTTTGCCTTTACCAGTAGAATTTTCCCCTTCCTATATTTTCTTATTTCTCATTATAGCCTTTTCTTTTTCACTTAAAGAAAACCCTTTAACATTCCTTATAAGGTTGGTTTAGTGATGATGAACTCTTAGTTTTTGCTTGGCTGGGAAATGCTTCATCTCTCCCTCAATTATGAATGATAACTTTGCTGGGTAGAATGTCCTAGGTTGTAGGTTTTTTTGTTTCAGTACTTTAAAAATATTATGCCACTCCCTTCTGTCCTGCTGTAAAATCGGCCGATATCCTTATGGAAGTTTCCTTGTATATGACTCATTGTTTTCCTCTTTTTGTCTTTAAAATTCTCTCTTTATCCTTAACTTTTACCATCTTAATTAGGTCTTGGTGTGAATCTCTTTCGATTCATCTTGTTTGGGATTCTCTATCCATTCAACTTGTTTGGGATTCTCTATCCTTCTTTGACCTGTATATCTGTTTCCTTCTTCAAGTTAAGGAAGTTTTCAACCATAATTTTGTGAAATACTTTTTCTGCCCTTTTCTCTCTCTCTTCTTCTGGGACCCCTATAATGCAAATGTTAGTATGCTTGATGTCATCCAGAGGTTTCTTAAACTATCCTGATTTAAAAAGTTTTTTCTTTTGCTGTTCTGACTGGGTAATTTCCACTATGCTATCTTCCAGGTCACTTACACATTCTTCTGTAACACCTAATATACTGTTAATTCCTTCTAGTGTATTTTTCATTTCAGCTATTTTAATCTTCAGCTCCAACTCGTTCTTTTTTATATTTTCTAGTTCTTTGTTGAAGTTCTCACTGTGTCTGTCTATTCTTTTCCTGGGTTCAGTTAACATTTTTGTTACTATTGTTTCAAATTTTTTATCAGGTAAATTGTTTATCTCTGTTGCATTAGGTTTTTTTCTGGCATTTCATCTTGTTCTTTCATTTGGACCATATTCATTTATCTTCTTATTTTGTTTTACTTTCTCTGTTCCTCTCTATGAAATTAAGTGAAATAGTTGCCTATCCAGGTTTTGAGGACATGTTCTTTAGTGGGGACATCCTTATGCTGGCTGTGTGTACCCAGTGGCTTTGGTGGCAGAGCTGAATCTGAAGTGAGCATCTTCTTCCCGTGTGTGCCAGGAGCCATTGCCACTTTGGGAGGTAGGCCTGGAGTTGGAGGGGCTAGAACCAGAGCCAGGCTTCTCCTTAAGTTCAATGGCAGTTGCTGCTCTATTGAGGGTAGGCTGGGGCTAGGGGAGCTGAAGCAGGAGCTCTGAGGGAATTGGGCTTCTCCCTGGGGTGATGGCAATCTCCACCTTTGTTGAGGGTGGGGCCAGGGCCTGAGAGGTTGAAGTGGCCACTGAGCTGGCTTTGCTCCTGTCCTGTTGCTTGTACAGGGCAGTGCAATGCAATTGCAATGGCAGGCTCTGTCTTAGAGATGGGGTCAGGGCCCAAGGGGTTGGAGCTGCAACTCTAAGCTGGCTGTTTTTTCCCAGGTGT
Organism: Lagenorhynchus albirostris; assembly: GCF_949774975.1. NCBI lineage: Eukaryota > Metazoa > Chordata > Mammalia > Artiodactyla > Delphinidae > Lagenorhynchus > Lagenorhynchus albirostris. The sequence goes on along the minus strand of NC_083111.1, from coordinate 38,036,060 downwards.
GCATGATTCTTGGGGGCACACATGATAATGGTGGTCTCCACCCATGCTAGAGGCAGTGCTGGGCCTGAGCTGGCTCTGCCTTTCCCTGCTGCATGCAACAGTGGTGGTACTCTTTGCCTCAGTGGAAATCAATGTCAATGCAGGAGAGGCTGGAGCAAGAGCCTAGTGTGGGCAGGGCATGTTGGGGCATCCTAGCAGGCTGGCCAGAGCACCAGCTGGTTTTTTCTCTGCTGTCTCTGTGCTGAGACTGGGAGCAAGAAAGTCTGTGTATGCACTCTTCAAGAGCCTTCTGATGAACCGATAAGCCCCACTGGTTTTAACTATCTTCTCTTCCTGGTGTCATACCCTAGGGCTGGGGTGCCTAATATGTGGCTTTAACCCCTCACTCCTTAAAGAGGATTCCCAAGCTTGTGATATCCCCCTCCTCTTCTGAGTCACCCACTAGTGGTATGAGTCTCTATTAGATTGATTCTTGCCCCCTCCTACCAAACTTCGTGTGGTTCTTTCTTTACAGCCTTGGTTGCAGAAGAGCAGTCTGCTAGTCTTCAGGTTGTTCTCAGCAAGAGTTGCTCTATATGTAGTTGTAGTTTTGTGTGTTTGTGGGAGGTCATGAGCTCAGAGTCTTCCCACTCTGCAATTTTGTTCCCAGTCCTTTCAAAACTTTATGTGTATTAACTCATTTGATCCTCATTAAAATCTTTTGTCAGATATTATCATTATCTTCATTTTTCAGACAAATAAAGTTACAGAGCAAGTAAGTGACCTGATCAAAGTTACTTCACAGATTTAATGCAAGGATTTAATAAAGCACTATAGGTAAAGTGCCCAGCATAGGGCCTGGCACACTTTTAAAAAGTTGTCAATATATGTTAGTTTCTTTCCTTCATCTTGCCCATCTAATTCATTTGTAAAGCTCAGAAGACTTGTTGAAGAGATCAAATAAAACAATTGAGGAGACAGAGTTTTGAAATTGAAAAACATTTTGTATTTAAATTAATTAAAATTATTGTTACTATTACTCATTAATCAGCCATCAGACCTAAGACCTATGACTGGGAACTCTAGTTTTATAACAGCAGAATGAAGAATACAAAATACATTTTTTTTTTTTTGCAGTACGCGGGCCTCTCCCTGTTGTGGCCTCCCACTATTGTGGCCTCTTGCGTTGCGGAGCACAGGCTCCGGACACGCAGTCTCAGCGGCCATGGCCCACGGGCCCACGGGCCCAGCCGCTCCGCGGCATGTGGGATCTTCCCAGACCGGGGCACGAACCCGTGTCCCCTGCATCGGCAGGCGGACTCTCAATCACTGCACCACCAGGGAAGCCCCCAAAATACATTTTGAAAATAAGATTCAAATTTAAAAAGTCATGATTTCTACTTATAATGTTTGAGCCATTTTAAAAATAAAAATCACTTATTTAGTGCCCTCTGAATCACTTATTTAGTGCCTTTATTTTATTTTTAAAATAAAAATCACTTATTTAGTGGAATCCATACTGTGGAATTTAAAACAGATAAATTTTTCTTGCCCTGGTAGCACTGGGGGCAAGAAAATCCAAAGGGAAAAACCTAACAAAAGTTCCGTAGGTTGACCGTGAATCAACATATGCAATCTTTCTTTTCAAAGTGTTTGTACTTGAAGTCTGAAGGAGACAGATCCAAGAGATGGGGAGATAAAGGTGTTTACATAAGGCTAAGCTTAGCAGTGTTTTCAGCATATTTTTGTCTTATGAGCAAATTCATAATTACTTTGTGTTTCAGCTATTTTTAAGTCAATTCATCTGTATGTTGTAAAGTAACTTTGAACTAAATTCACATTTTATCTCTCTCTGTCTTTCCATGTGTATTTCATTTCCTTTAACCACTGGTTTTGAAATCCCTTTGCCTAAAGCTTTCACGTCTGTTTGGAGGAGCTTCCTACACATACCCTCTAAATTGTCTTTTAGCCAGGGATATGTACACAGTGTCTTGAACATTGACTGGTAATTAATGCAAGTTAAAAGATTCATCTCAGAAGTATTCAGTTCTTTGCCACAATGCATCCACTGTCTTTCTCATGGTATAGGCCTTGTAAGCCTGTGCATCTTACTCTATGACTCTTTACTACTCCATTTTTCTCCCTCTTTTTCCACAGAGGTGAGTTTAATGGCTCCAGGAAAGGACAGAGAGAAAGGCAATAAGAGAGCAGGAAATAGAAAGATAGGAGTGCGGAAATATGCACAGAGGGCCCTGCCTCCAGTTCTCAGGATGCTCCAAACCTTTGGTCTGTTACCAAGTTATCTGGGGAGCTATTGATAAATAAACAACAGCCAGAAAAATTACCTCTAAAAAAAAGACAAAGTCTGACCAACATACAGATCGAGCAATTTGGGAGATTTCTGGAAACTCTTAAACCTTCAAAACTTTTGAGCTGTTCAGTGGCACCTGGGGATTGATAAATTATTGATAAGTATTAATTGATGATTGATAATTAGCTTTCATTGTTTATTTTTATTAAAACAACCTTTCTTTAGGAACAGAAATCATGGCTTATATTTCTTTCTTTGTAATTGGTGCCTGGCACATAGTAGGCTTTCAGTAAATGCTTGCTTGCTAAATGAATGAACGAACTTTCTTTTTCCATATCAAAAGATATTGAAAATTATCATAGAAAGAACTAAACCTAGTATCTAGAAAGCAAACTTTCTTTCCAAGTGCTATAAACATAGAAACCTTATACTATTTCCAAGATGCTGAAGGACTTGTGTAAATAGTCAGATATTGACATTTCTTTTAATTATATCAAGACCAAGAATGAATCTTGGGTAACTTAAATAAATTTGAAAATAAAGAAACTTCTCAAAATCAAGGTGAAGAGAAAAGGGAAATGAAATAAGTGGAAAGCCCAGAAGAAAAAGCTCTTGTGTCTAGAGAAATAGTAGCCTTATTCTACACATCTTTCATATGAATTATTTGGCAAGTACATGTAAAACACCTTGTGATACTTTTTTTTTTTTTTTTTTGTGGTATGCGGGCCTCTCATTGTTGTGGCCTCTCCCGTTGCAGAGCACAGGCTCTGGACGCGCAGACTCAGCGGCCATGGCTCACGGGCCCAGCTGCTTCGCGGCATGTGGGATCCTCCCGGACCGGGGCACGAACCCACGTCTCCTTCATCGGCAGGCGGACTCTCAACCACTGCGCCATCAGGGAAGCCCGATACTTTTTTATTTGGTGTCTTCTATTCCTATTTAACTTTTCATACATTTATTTTTCTCTTTCTGACTGTAGTGTGAGTTCATTAAAACAGAGACTACTGTATGTTTATCACATACGTAGCACTTTTTTACATAGCATGTGTGTGTCTGTTTCTGTGTGTGTGTATACAGAGATTCTCATATTTTTCTAATCATATTTTAGGAAAGGTGAACACCAAGAGGAAGAGCCAAGAACTAATTCTGCAAGTAAATTCTTCAGCTGGCATAATCACTTATACAAATCAATGGTATTTACTTGCATGTTCACACATATTTATAGTGCTTTGTGTCTTAACTAGTTGTACATAACTGGCCACATATGGAAACCTGTCCACTTGCAGATGGGCACATCTACCTACAAGTGATTGTCTGTGTCCAACTTTAGAGAGTTATTTAGTGACATTCAAAATGTTAATACAACATACTTTGAAAGACAGTTCCAATGCCTTTCTAAGGAGCTTATGAACTGGGTCTTTACAACTAACAACAGTATGTACTTATATTATTTTTTGCATTTGGACACCAGCTTTTGATTTTAAGAGCTGAGGCTACTGAAATTAAAGTTTGCTGAGCACCTAGTGTTTACTCTGAAATTCATTATTATTGTGTCGCACATCAGCCAAGGTAATCATTGGTAACAATTTAGTTTCTAATATTTCTTAGCTATATAAATTGACCCCTTTTTGTCCATTTAATGTTGGGAGGATGGGAAAACATAGTCCATCATAGAAAAAAAATCTTACTATAGAAGATCAAGTATATACCAAGAAACCAGAGAATGAATTTAAAACATTTTGCATTTCCCCTAAATCACCTGTAAGTTTGTATAAGTCCTCCTTGGATTGGCATGTGGGAGTATCTACTGTGTGTGATGTTGTCACAATTTGCCCTCTCCTATTGCCCAGACTAGTAGGGTTCCATTTCTTTTTTCTCTGAACCTCAAGCCATCGCATCAATCCTTTGGTTTCATCTGGTTTCCCTCAGGAAACTACTCTGAGAATAGAGGATAAATGACAGCAGGCTTTCAGGATCCAGTCTCAAATTGAAACCTCTAAAAGATCATCTTTTTATTGCCAAACTGTCCTCTGAACACAACTTTGGGGGTTATTTTGTTTTAAATAATCTCTGCTTCTTTTTTTGTTCTGCAAAAATTTCCTCCTATTATCCTAGCTTGGTATTTGTTATACCTCAGAAAGTAGCTGATGGTGGAAGGAAACCAAATTTTTCTATAGAACATTAGATGATACCATCACGTTTTTCTGCCTCTTGTGCCTTTATCTTCCACCTTTTATTTCACTTTATTTGTATTAAGATTTTTCATCTCAATGTTACTTTTCCTGTGATAGCTCAAATTAGTAAATCATTGGTTGGACTTTGCAATTTACTCAGCGTATTACATCAACTCATGTTCTGAATGGAAAGCAAAAATGAGTAATTGCTGCAACCACTGTTTATAGAAAGGCTAAGAGCCTTAAAAGATAAAATAGTTACAATAATGTTATTGGTAATAATAACAGCCTTGAGGATAAACACCTCAAGCACCATTCTAAGTGCTTTATATACTATAACTCATTTAATTCTCACAACAATTGCAAGATGTGGACACTATTCTCATTTTACAGATGAAGACAATGAGGAAAAAGAGATCAAATAATTTTCCTAATAGCTAGTAAGAAGGAGAGTTGAGATTCAAACAGTCTGTCTCTAGAGTCTAAGTTTATAACTGTCACACTATTAAAAAAATATTGTGGGCATTGCATCTATCACACATATTAGCATATAATCAATTGGTTTATAAAAGGCATGATTTAATAGAGCAAAGAATTATTGCATGCTGGAGAGAGAACTGGCTTGCTGATCCCATAGATCTAATCTCATCTCTCTTGCTTACTAATATAGAGTCTATAATTGGGAATGCCCTTGGAAACCTCCTTGGTTTCTGGCATAACTCAGTGAGGTAAAAGACCAGTCTGTTTTGCAAAGTTTTTAAGGTTTATTGATTTTATCATGGTCATTGGCATCAAGAAATCAGGCAGCATATGGACACTGGAAAGTGTATTTTCTACTTCTGTTATGTCCTATAGTGACCCATTTCAAATACTTTTTAGCTCAATGTACTGGAAGCCATTTACCATCCCAAACTTTAATTATTAATGTATAAGTGTTTAAAATATATGCATTAAGGCTGATAAAGCAGTGTCTGATTAATGCGCTTTGCATAAATGCACTGACACAACCTTTTCAAAAAAATTAATTCAGCCTGCAAATGAACATCATCCATTTTGCTATCATATTTTATCAGTCTGTAAAGTGCATTCTCACTTCAGTTTTCAGCTCTGGATGCAGAACACTGTGAAAAATGACAGAATTTTAATGAGAAAGTGAACAACATGCCATCAACACCCTTTTGCCAGTAAAAATGGCACAACATCAAAGCTTTAAATCATGTTCTCTCCATACCTTTTGGACATCTGTGATTCTGAGTCCTCAAAATCTGCTACATCCATCACCAGGTGCAGCCTTTAAACATGGAGGCACTGTCTACTTCACTGGTTGGCATGGCAACAGTTGTCAAATCATCCCTTGATAATGCTCTTTAATTGATTGTATATATTATTCTGAGATACGTGATTACAAAATGATGTACTGAGGCTCTTAAGTGTGCAGAGCAGCCTAGCTGCATTTAAAGATGCATTGATCCCCTGCCTTTACCCAGAAAACTGACCCTCAGAGTGCTGGAACACTCAGGAAGAAGCATAAATATTAAGTGTTAAGGAAAAGTGGTAAAGCAATGGCACAGTTCATTGCTAATCCAAGTGCATGTTAACTTACTAAACACCAACAGGCTGCATGCTGCATGCAGATATAAAGATATTTCTTAAAATCATATGTAGAAATCAGTCTATTCAAAGATAGCATTATTACCGGAATAGAATTTTTTTATTGCATTGGTGGAGAAGTTATAGGCTATTTGGAGACACATGGCATAATCTCTCTTCATTAGCATGCCTTGGATTTTTTCTTCTCATGACTCTTTATATACAATTAGTACAGAATGTGTTGCCAATGTATTGGCTCTCCCGTTGTCTCCATCTCTCAGCTGAATGGCATTCTGTGATTTCTGGCATCTCTATTCAATTGTGAGCAACATGGAAGTGATTAACTTGGAAACTATGCCTAAAGCATCCTGTTGTTTTCATTTCAAGTCTTTTTGTTTCCCTCTATAAAATATCCCTTCTAGCATTCCCTCTGCTCTCAAACTTAAGTCCAATGCAATCTACATGAAAGTATAAGTGTGGTTCCCAGTCTAGCAGCATCAGCATCACCTGGGAACTCATTAGAAATGCAGACTCACAAGAAGCCTTGGGAGAAACAAAAATCTATGTTTTAATAAGCTCTTAAGGATTCCTGTGCAGTTCACATTTGAGAACCATGGGAATAGGCTAGTCTTAGTTGCACATTAGAATTACCTGGAGAACTTTAAAAACTACCAAAACGTGAGCTGCATCTCCCAGAGATTTAATTGCTTTGAGATGCACCTGGTACTTTACCATGTGATTCTAATGAGCTGAGAAGACTGAGGCACCCTGGTATAGGACAACATTGAATGTAAGATACTGAAGTGCTTAGGAGATGGTTACTAACAGACATTCTTATAGCATTCTTTTTGTTTTTATTTTTTAGATCCTATTTCACATTTGTTCATTTAGTTGTACTTTCAGCATTCATTTAGTGCACATTATATGCCATGTGCTGTACTCAGCTTTGGAGATATAATGAAAAACACAGTCTTTAAGTTGGGGGGAGGGGCAGACAATAAAATAGTGAACAGAAGAAAGCAAATGCATATGTAATTATAAATGATAATAAATGCTCTAAAGGAAACAAATCAAATACTGTGATGAAGAATCCAGTGGACCTACTTTATTTAGGGAGAGTCTAAAAGGGTGATATTTAAGCTGAAAACTAAAGAATGATTGTAAAAAATTCTATGATTAGGTGGACTCTGGTTGTGGGGTGCAGTTGTGTGTTTGGGGATAGGTAGGGGGGTGTTCTAAGAAGAGGAAAGAGCATGTATACAACCTGTACTGAAGGAAAGCACTTGATGAATTGAAAAGCACTTGATGAATTGAAAGAAGGCCACAATAGCTGACACTGAAGGGCTGGAAAGAAAGACCCAGATGAGTTTAGAGAGGAAGGTATGAGGTCTGGTTCTGATATGAGACGAAATAAAGAACCATGTAGGTGCCACAGTGTGGTCTGAAGAAGAGGAAGCAGTACAAATAGGTGTCCTCAGGTGATTTCAAGTCAGTAAAGTCAAGGAATCTTTTAAACTAACCACTTTTCAGCAGGTTTCTAACTGCTTAAACAGATTGCTGCCACTTCAGTTCAATGTTTTGACTCCTACTCTTTTGGAAACCTTGGCCTTCTTGGCTGGAGCAGCTTTGGATGGTATGTTGCCTGAGCTGACGTAATCTAGTACTGACTTTTAGATCTAGAGTCATAATGAAAATCTTAGGATATAGGTAAATTTTCCTGGAGTGACTTAGGATTTTAGCTTCATCTTTAATTACTAGCAGCAGTAGAAATGGAATTTTTCTTTACTGTCTATCTAGTTAGTGGATATAACTGTATATCTAAATAAGTTGAATATGTAAGGAGGAAACAGAGATTTCCCCTTCTGAACATGTTTGGATTTGTTTTGCCAAATTTCTTTGTGCCTCTTGTGTTCTTCTTTACATTCATGTGCTAAATGTTTAGTGCCTTTTACAGTCTTTCTGGAATCTAATTTTCTAAAGTATATATATATATATATATGATATATATATACTGGTTTATTATTGCCACAAGTTATTTCTGTCTTTGAATTTTAGTGTCTTATAAGCATCAAAACTTCCTTTGGAACCAGTCCCAGTAGAGATGAGAGAGTTACAGCCAAATTACCTATCAAAAATATGACAAACAACCCAGTAATTAAGTATCCTTTTGCCATACAAGAGGTACAAAAGTTTGAAATAATTAAATCAGGTTATATCAAGCCTAAGGTTTATACTAACTTTGTAAATAAGGACAGCATGACAGAAACAATGCAATTTTAAAGGAGACCTTACAAATACTACCTATTAAAATTGTTAAAAAGGAATACTATGATGATTAGCAGGAATAGGGTTTTTTTTTTGAAATTGACAGATGATTTTCTTTTTCTTTTCTTTTTTTTTCACAACTCACACACACACACACACAGTGTATTTTATTTTTACAAGAGATAAACTGACACCAAACATTGTAAATGGATGACCACAACAAAAACAACAATGATTGCAATCACCAAACACGAAACACACTCATACTATGTCATAATATTGACATTCAGTCCCGTAGTCCTCCACTGTAACAGCTCCTTTACTTTGCAATGAAAATTGATTTGTATATTTTTTGCCTCTGAGTCCTTGTGGGATTTTTTTTTTATTCAAACAGAAAGTCACAAAAATTATAATCATCCTCATCAGTTCACTCAGTCCCATATAATTAATTTCTTTTTTCATCTTGATCTTTTGTTAGCAGTTTTATGAATTCATCAGTTTTCCATTAGAGTGCTGAAAATGCTTATTCATTCAGTTCAGTAATATAGTCAGTTACCAGAAACCTGTACTTGTCAGTCTTTTCCAAGAATTCCTTGAAGATGAAATCTTTTATAGGAACATTTTTGTGAAAGCATCAGAGTACACCCAGAACTGTCTGTAAATGAAAAAAGACTTAAAAACGACCACGGTTAAAGATTTGATGAAAGTTCATAATAATGCAATTGACAAGGAAATTTAGTTATTTCTGAGATATACATTTTAAAGTAATAACTAGAATTATGACTTATAACATTTACCAGAACATATAAGATTTTTAGGAATTTCATGTAATGTCTGAAACATTTATATTAACATTTCTATACAAATAATCCAAAGAAAGTTTAGTATTAGTTGTTTTTTGTTTGTTTGGTTTTTATACTGCAGGTTCTTATTAGTCATCAATTTTATACACATCAGTGTATCAATGTTTCTTAAAAAATTATTTTTCACCATAAAGCTAAGGATACACATAGATAGAAACAATAAGTCTAGGGAGCAAATTGGAATGTAGACTGGAAGCTTTACTGCTTTCTCCAGGTGAAGTCACTGGTAGGTTAATTATCTGTGCTCTAGCAAACACCTTGTCCTTCAATGCTTGTTTGAGATCCAGAATGAGAGCAGGTCAATCAGCACATGAGTAGAGTTTAAGAGGATTGCGTTTTTCATTCTTTAGAGGTCATCAGAGGCCAAGGAGAGATGAGTAACTGAACCATGGCAAAAGACATTGAGTCAATCGAGAGAAATGAAACGGTGAGTGGCTAAAAGAACTCTTTTTTAGATCTTCTTGTCCCACTTGGTTTAAAACTAGCCTAAGATACTACATTATGATGGTGACTTTAACTGTTCTCAACTTGTTATAAAAAGCTCTAGACCTAGTAGCTCACATGATTTTCCCTGGGGGCAATATCACTTCTCTTTGAAAAACAACTTTGAAAACATTTAAATATATATGCAGTGAAAAATAGCATTTTCTCCCTAAAATTACATTTATTGACAAGCAGATCATGAAAAAAAAAAGAAAGAACTTCACTTTGTGTAGACATCTGGAATGGAGTGCAGGAATTATCTTTTATATTCCACAAAATAATATACCAAATTATCTGTATTCACTCTCCATTTTCAGACCGTACTCAACAGGCACATTGTGCAGGAAACATCAGCAGTTAGAGAGAAATTGTGGAGAAAGCAAGTCTGGAGTTCACAAAAGTGCAGACACAGCATGGTATGTGATCGGTCATGGCACAATGCATACTGGGGACATCTTTGTGTTGATGTTTCCACTGGGATAATTAAGAGTGGCATTGTGAGCCCAGAGGGAGACATGAACTTCTAAAAGAAGGAAGTTCTCAGAAAGAGGAATGAGGATATCATTAATGAACATTTTCTGAATGTTTACTCTGTGTCAAACACTGAGGCTATAAGAAGTTTCTTGTATATTGGGGGGATATAGACAGTAAAGATGTAATTATGAAATATGTGATAGCAATAATAAAAATGTTAATATTTATTGATCATTTATTTACTAGCATGTTAAATGCATTTCTATCTTATTTAATTTAAACTTCATAAAAACCTAGGGCATTTTTTGTAAAGTTTACTATTTCTATTACTATAACTATTAAAATTACTATTGTTGCCCCATTTTGCAGATGAAGAAACTGAGGCCCAAGCAGTCTATATATGTCCCTCAGTTTAATCATCTGGTAAGTGGAAGAGTGGAGATGCAAACTCAGCTTTGTGTGGCTCCAGAGACTGTGATTTAAGCTCTCTGTTACACTGTCTGGGAGAGAGGAGGGCAGTTAAGGAACACAGAGATGGGGCCCAGGTCTGGCCTTGCTGAGGAAAAGGGGAAATTCTTCCGTGAGAAAATGGCTAGCTAGGGACTGCCTGTTCTTTTCTCTCCCACTGGGATAAATCTCATATTTCCACCGAGGGAAGTCCAGATGAAAATTGTTGCTGGGCTTCCTGTGAGAGGCTGCACAGCCTTGTGGTAAAGAGCATTGACATGGAGCTTGCTGGGGTGAAACCTTCGCTCACAGCTTTGGAGCTATGCAACCTTAGGCAAGATTATGTAAAATGGAGATAAAGATTTCTACCTCATAGGCTCATTATGGGAACTGAATTAAATGAGCTTATCTCTGTAAAACATTTACACTTAGCACACACTACACAAGTGTTAAATAAATAAATTTGAAAAAGTTATAATACCAAAAATATCAGCAGAAATTCTTCTTTGGGAGAGTTAATCACAAATGGCTTTGCTTAAGAATGCCTCCTAGGGGCTTCCCTGGTGGCTCAGTGGTTGAAAGTCCGCCTGCCGATGCAGGGGATACGGGTTTGTGCCCCGGTCCGGGAAGATCCCACATACTGCGGAGCGGCTGGGCCCGTGAGACATGGCCACTGAGCCTGCGCGTCCGGAGCCTGTGCCCCGCAACGCGAGAGGCCACAACAGTGAGAGGCCCGCGTATCACAAAAAAAAAAAAAAAAAAAAAAAGAATGCCTCCTAGTTCTAAAACATGTTTCATCTCAGGTGGAATATTGAGGTTCTTGGTGGCGACAAGGGAGGAGGGCCTTGGGATGAGAAGGGCTGGGGTGTCTGTCTTGGGTTTTATAAAAAAGAGCTTGATTTTGGTGTTCAAACATTCCTGGATTCAAATCCTGCCTCCGTCTTTTAGATCTTGAACATACCATTTAATAACTTTATTCTCAATTCTTATTGGAGAAATGAGAAAAATAACTCCTATAATTAAATGAATTATTTTTTATGACAAAACTTGTCATAGACTAGGGACTACAATGGTGGCTGTTAAAAATATTACCACTTATTAGTGCAGTAAGTTAGGAAAACCCAATTTATCTCTGAGTTTCAATTTTCTGCTATATATATCAAGACTTATGGAAATTATAGTATTTATATACATAGTATTAAAGTAGCTAAGAGAGTTATTTCAATTCAGGAAAGACAAAGAAATGAGTAGAACAGAAATTATTTGATTCTTTATCAGGTAAAGTAATTGACTTATATTTAGGGGTCATGTGTATTGATGAGAGACAAATTTAAATGACTCTGACAGTTTCTCCCTCCTTCTGGTGGTTTAGCAGACAGCTGGCTCAGCTGGACTGACCCAGGTAGTCAGTATTACTGCCGGTTAAGGATCTTCCTAGGGCCTTCATGTATAGACTTTGCCCTTAAGTATGTGAAACCAACAGCCTTGTTCTTGGGCCTGAAGATCTATCAAAATATTTTTTGGTACTCAGAGAAACTAGGTGTTCCCTAGCCCCTCTTAGGCTTAACCCATAATTATGTACTGAGATGTGTGGCAGGGCCCATGCTCTCTTGGCCTGCTCACTGTCACATGTGTAGTCCACTGGCCTGTGCAGGCCCCTCTCTCCTGGAATCTTGGCCATAGTGTGTTATGACCACCTATGCCTGGCCTATGCTGTGAATAATGTCAGTGCAATACATATGTTCTTTTGCTTTTCTCTTTCTAAGTTTTGTCCCCAATAAACCCTATATTATGCTTGTATTACGTGGCACTATTGATGTGTATCCATGATCTGCTTGCATAACATATACCAAAAATGTCTGTCTTTAAATTATACTTTGAGCTGCAAAATCTTCTCACAATAGGTGGCATAAGGGCCTGAGATCAACCTTTGGTGAATAGTTGCACTGAAAAAAACTGTGGGCAGAATGCCTCACACTTCATTATTTCAATTATCTCTCTCTCTCCCTCTACCCACTCTCTCCCTCTGTTCTTGTTGCTGGGTGATAGCATGTGATTCATAATTCATGAAAGTTAACTGCACATATGATACTACTGTCCAATTTATTTTATGAGGGGTTTTGATGATTTCACGGGAAGGACCCATCCCATACTTGGGAAGAAGTTGACTAGAGGTGAGTAGTGTCTTCTCCCTGGAGGCTAGGAGGATGGCAGTGGTGATGGTGGCCACAGATGGAAGACAGCTTTAGACAGTGTAGTGACAGGTTTATAAGTCTTCAAGCCAAAGACTACTTTCAGAGGAGGCCTGCACTGGGCAGGAATGGGCCTGTACTGGTACCCCTGCTGTGCTCAGACACTGACTGGGGCCAGCCTAGGGGAAGAATGGTCTTGGCACAAATGTAGAGGTGAATCCAGAGGGACAGCAGCTGGATCTGCCAGGCAGCCATGCTCCAGGCAGCAGGAGATCTAAGCAGTGTCTTTCCATGACTGCTGCAGCCATAAGACCGTATAAGATCTAGTCTCTGGCTACTTCTTTGCCATATCATCAACCACAGTCCTGCTAGCTTATCTGCTCCTGTCCTGCTGACCTCCTTGCCACTTCCTGAACACAATGAATATTCTCCTGCCTCATGGCCATTGCAATAATTACTTCATCTACCTGGAAAATTTTCACTATATATTTATTTGTATGGTTTGCTACCTCAATTTGGTTTTCCTTCAAGAGTTCCATGTCAGAGTTGCCACTCTGACCACTCTATCCAAAATAGCACATTCCCTGCTCCATCATACTCCATTGTACTCTCCTTTTTTTTTTTTCTGCATTGTGTTTATTTTCTGTTTATTTCCATAAGAAGGTAAGCTGTATGAGAGCAGACCTCACTTTTATTCTCTAATAAATGACATGCATCTAGGATAAGTGTCTATCACATACTCATAACTGGAAATATGAGATTTATCCCAGTGCTCAGTAAATGTTTTTGGAATGAATAAATATTTACTTGCATTTCATTCATTCCACACAATCTCACTTATTGTAAACAGTACCCTCATATGCCAGGAGGGAGATCTATTACTTTAAGACATATGTCAGTAAGAATTACTTCTATAATCTGCTGAAGAATCTCTACCGGGGAGATGATAAATGTTCTTAGTGATTTTAAATTTCATGACACAAATCAGTGGGGGTGGGGGGGAAGAACTTCCTTATTTTTAATTGACTTCATTTATTTACAAAGTCTTGGACTCAAATGAGCTTTTCTACAATAGAGCAAACTCCAATCTCTAAATCAATATGACGTCTTTTGTTAGGTTTTATCACCATTGTGTTATGTTTTACTCATAATTGTGTAGTTAGTCTCTAGATATTCTAACCCCTCCTACCATCATCCCTACTTCTCAGCACTCCATCTTTCATTCCTTTCATAGCAAAATTCATTTTACATTTTGCTTACATTTTTGTGCTCTGGTGGCCCCACTGGATTGCTAGTCTCCACAGGGTTCAAGGACTCCACTAATCGGTATCCTCTACTATTTTAATGACCACATGGAATGCAATCCATTATTTTTTTTTGCGGTACGCGGGCCTCTCACTGTTGTGGCCTCTCCCGTTGTGGAGCACAGGCTCCGGACGCGCAGGCTCAGCGGCCATGACTCACGGGCCCAGCCGCTCCGCGGCATGTGGGATCTTCCCGAACCGGGGCACGAACCCGTGTCCCCTGCATCGGCAGGCGGACTCTCAACCACTGCGCCACCAGGGAAGCCCTGCAATCCATTTTTGACTCACCACTGGATACCTCTTTCACACACTCAGTCTGTTGCTGTTTATCGTTATTCCTCGTTCATATTCCTCATTCATTTTCCACTTATGTGAATATGGCTGTGTGCAGGTCAATTTTACTTTAGTTTTAAAGTAGAATTTCTTGAGATCCAATTAAGCATTTTTCTCATGCTCAAATACACAGTGTCTACTACAGGATTCCCGTTGTGCTCTAATTTTATAATGAAATTGAAAGGAAATCAATCAAGTTCCTTTGGCATGGGTTGGTTGTTATAAACTCATGCTGTTTATTGCTTATTTTATGTTCCTCTGCATTTGACAGAAATACTTTTCAGTATGTTTCCACTATTTCAGTAGATTATTACTAAACCTTGATCACAGTTTGTTTTTCAAGAAGTTAATACTATTTTTGTATTTCTTGGTTCTATCTCAGTTCTTACTGATTTAAAAATGACATTTAATAAGAAATGATTAAGCAGTTCCTCTGACAAATGTATGTGTATCTACATTATTAGTTACTTATAATAATGAAGTTTTCCAAATAAATTTATTCATAAAAATATAATATCACAGAAACACTCCCCTAGAAGACAATGCTTTGTTTTATGAAGTGCAAGCAAGAGAATGGCTATGAATTTACTAGCTTCATCATGAAGAAAAGACATAGAGAGATGGTCAGTGTATTAGTTTCCTAGGCTACCATAACAAAGTATGACAAATTAGGTGTCTTAAAACACCATAAATTTATTCTTTCATAGTTTTGGATGCCCGAAGCTCAAAATCAAGGTGTTCACAGGCTAGCCTCCTTCTGAAGGCTCTACGAAAGAATCCTTTCTTGCCTCATCCTAGTTTGTGGTGGTTACTGACAATCCTTGTCTTATAGCTGCCTCACTCTATTCTCTGTCTGTATTGTTCTGTGACCTTCCCTGTGTCTCCTCTGGGTCTCTCTATTCAAATATCCCTCTCCCTTCTCTTATAAATAAATCAGTCATTGGATTTCAGTCCTACCTTAATCCAGTATGACCTCATCTGAACTTGATGACATCTGCAAAGACCTTATGATAGTAATAATAAAGTCATATTCACAGGTACTAGGGGTTAGGACTTAAACATATCTTTTTGGAGAACACAATTCCATTCATGACATCCAAGTTCCCAAACCTCTGAATCTTTGGCCAGTTACTGTGCTGAAAATACCAGAAAGGTTGTCTTAGTCCATTTGGCCTGCTATAATAGAATACCACAGACTGGGTGGCTCAAACAACAAACATCTCTTTCTCACAGTTCTGGAGGCTGGTAAGACGAATATCGAGGCACTGGAAGATTCAGTGTCTGCTGAGAGCCCACTTCCTGGTTCTTAGATGACCGTCTTCACTCTGTGTCCTCACATAGCAAAAAGAGGACTAGAAAGTTCTCTGGTGTCTCTTTTATAATGGCACTCATCCCATTCATGAGGGGTTCATACACTGGGGTTTAGGATTTCAACATATGAATTTTGGAAGACACATTCCATGATAAGTATAATCTGGGCAGTGGGATTCAATATCTGATTGCTCTCCCATTCTGGTGACCTGGTTGGGGGCTTGAGTGATCCTTTGGCTTAGATTAGGGGCAGACTCAGTGTCTTGCCCATTATACATTTTTTTTTTTTGGGCGTTGAGTCCCATTCTGGTTCTAAAAGACACTGAGAGACAAAATCAAAAGAGGCAACATATACATAAATGGCAATGATGGGGGGGAGAGAGAGACAGACAGAGACAGAGAGAGAGAGGGAATGAATTCCTCAAAAGGGAACTATGTACTGCATCAAGATCTTTTAACCTCTTTGTTACTCTGTGGAAAGTACCACTATCATCATGGCTAATTATGGGCTGAATCCCTTTCAGAGCAATTAGAGGGAAGAATTGAACTCTTTGTGAAAGTTTAAATGCCTCAAATAATTCTGAGAGAATAATTCTGTCTTACTTATTTTGTAACTTAAGAGATTGCTTAAACCAATGGTGTGCTGGTAAGCTGTCTCTATTTTAAAAAAGTCTTGATTTGTAGCATTTGTCAGTTTACATGGTGTAAATACTTCCACCATGGTCAATTTCATGATACCAATGGTTTAACAACTGGCTCTCAAAACTCCTGAAAATTTTATAATTGGATCTTGTGAGCCAGTATATAACATAAATATGGTCTCATTATGGTTTAAGACATGAAAAATATGTAAAAGGGAGCAAGGAATATCAAAATTTAGCTTTTTTTTTTGTTTTAAATTTAAAGATGCAAATTAAGTCAACAAAAGGCAGCACAAGTAATCAATTACTTCAAAAATTGTAATCCTTCATGTCAGTGAGTTTACACTGTCATGGGGATACTTACAGGTAGATGTTTAAATCAGTGTAAATTTCATAGAAAACAACTTGCTGACCCTATTCAAACCAGTACTGCCTCCATCACCCTATTCTCTTGTTCTGCATTATTTTTCCTTTTAGCACTTATCACTATATAATATTATATTATTTATTAATTTATTTTCTGTTTTTTCCTACTATATAAGGTCCATGGGGAAGGCGTCATGTTTATCTCATTCACTGTGGAATGGCCATACTGAGAACAGTGCCTATCATTTAGTAGGTACTCAATAAATATTTGTTGAAATAATAAATGGATGAATAAATGAATGTGTGAATAAAACATATTGAAATAATAAATGGATGAATAAATGAATGTGTGAATGAAACAAAAATCTATTCTTATTTACACATCTTGCTATAATTCATTCTTCTTAAGGCCTGCTTAATATTTTGTCATAGGTATGTACCACAATTTATTTAATCAATCTTCTATTACGTTTATCTTCCTGTATTGAATATCCTTATGTGTACATCTTTGTACACCTGCATATCTGTAGGTTAAATATCTAGAACTAGAATTGCTGGGTTAAAGAATATATACTTAAATTTTTGGTATATATATCACCAAGTTGCCCCCAAAAGTAGTTATACAGATTTGTATTCTTTTACTGACTTAAAAAATCCTATTTCTGAGTTTTTAAAATGACTTGTTAACAAATAGGCCTAGACGGATATTCCAAATTCATGATGAAATACACGTAGTTCAAATGAAAAGCCAGCCTCAGGCTTGATGAACACTAGAAGAATTTCCATTTATATTAAGAACAAGGCAAAGATGCTCACTGAAGACAAAAGAGTTGGATGGAGCAGGACTTTGGAGATGGTTGATGAGGCATGGGATGATGGGTTGAGTGATCAGGGTCAACAGGGCATTCCACATACAGATGTGCAGGCATGGAGTGCACAAGGGGGCACAACAGAGTGCCATTCACATGATAGACAGTACAGATTTGTGTATTTGATATGATAATTTTCTGGAGATAGCAGGAAACCATCTTGTTCCAACAAAATCAGGATATTATGACAATTTTCTGACAGATGAAAGGAAAATATTTTGAGGAAGAGTACTTATTCTAATTTGCTCAAAGGTACAAAATGGGCTAGTGGTGGCTCTGAAAGACAGCATCGAATGATGGCCCAGCTCAGCCCATCCACTATGTCAGGAGCTGAATGGAGCCAAAGAAGCAACAGATTATCCATTGCCATTAGAGTGAGTTCTGTATGTGGTCTGGGCTGATGTGACACAAGATCAGTTTTCTCATTGCAATCTAGTGAGGACCAGCCACTGACAGCTGCCTGTCAATTGACAGGTGAAGATCATCTGGCAGAAGTGAGACTTGTCCAGACTCTGAGATTTGTTGAAATCTATCACTTTACCTGCCCAGAGCATACTGAAGCATCTTTAAACAGAAAAACAGAAATTGGGATCCTTGATACCACAGACATTGGAAGGAACTCTCCCAGCACCTGTTATCAGCTGAGATAAAATGGACATACGTTTGTATACATGTGATATAATATTGTTTGATAAATTCAAGCGATTTGTAAATTCATGGTATCTTTATTATGTGTGGCTCTGGATAAGTGTGTGGATATGTATGTCAGGTATAGAATTCTCTGGAACAAATTCAGGTTCTTCAAAAGAAAAAGACTTTGCTTAGAAATAGAAGAAACAAAATAACTATATGTAATAACTAGACAATAAAAGGAAACTTGGGTCAGATTGGAACCAAGACGAACATAATTACTGGAGTACACAAATTCTTATTTTTTAGATCAAAGTGGGCCTTAATGTCCACATCCCCAAGTCCCCTGGCTTGTCAACTTTCTGTATAACCAAATGCCTGATTGATGCTATACCAGTGTGAGGAGAAGACTCCTCTTGTCACCATTGGAATGGAGAGGTACTTTTGAAGCTCTAAACATCCAAATAATTGGAGCCAATCCCACAGGAAAAACTTACTCAGCTTTTGGCTATATCCAGAGAAGACTGGTTCCCTTATTAATATGTGCTTTGGAATGCATTCCCCTGCCTAAATATGTTATAAGTGATACTAGCACTGTCTACAAGAACTTCTAAAACTACACTGTAGTTGTATCCCTTATTTGTTATTCTAAATTAATGTGCTCAACTAACATTAAAGAATGGTGTTGTAAGTGATACTTAGGAAAATATGCAAGAGGATTGTAAAATGATTTAAAGGCATGATCTTGGGCTAAAACTGAAAATAACAGAAGTTATTATGACTTAAGAGAATATGGGTCAAGTGCTGAAAAAGATCTTAGATTTTTTTACTCATCTGTTCAACAGGGACTTATTAAGTACCTCATATGTGAAGCATTTTGTGAGCTATTGTAAAAGTTAGAAAAAAAATGGGAGGTGTGGCCCAAAGTTCACTTGAAACATGTAGATCAATAGGAAAGATGAGGCATGCCTACATGGAAATAACAGGAGAATGAGGAGTTAAATAGCAAAGCACCAATGTATTGCCTGGGCCACAGTGAGTAGTATAGTCTACAAGTGGTACAGAAGAAACAGATATGAATTGAACTGTAGAGAAGATTTCTTGGAAGAAATAGAATTTGAGCTATATTTTATTTTATTTATTTTTTTGTGTTCAGATATTTTTTAAACATCTTTATTGGAGTATAATTGTCTTACAATGTTGTGTTAGTTTCTGCTGTATAACAAAGTGAATCAGCTATATTTATACATATAACCACATATCCCCTCCCTCTTTGAGCTATATTTTAGACTAGGTAGGATTTTTCAATTCATTAAACATCGTGAGCAGTGACTTGTAAACTGAAATAAGCATGGACTCCATTTCTATAAAAAGCTGAGAACTCAAATGGAGCAGAGGATTTGTGTATTGTAAAGTTTGGATAGCTTGGAGGGAGAGGATGGAGGGAGCATTAGAGGTGCCAGACTATGGAATGCCTTAAAATCTGGGCAAAGGCATTGATCTTAACTGCAGACAATGAGAAATTTTTGTCATTTGTTGTATTAGTCAGGGTTATCTAGAGAAACAGAACCTATCTATATCTAATCTATATCCATAATATTACATATATAAATAAAATATAATGAGATTTATTATAAGGAATTGGCTTATGTGATTATGGGGGCTGAGGAGTCCTATAATCTGTTGTCTGAAAGCTGGAGACCCAGGAAAGTTGGTGGTGTAAATTCTAGTCCAAGTTCAAAGGCCCGAGAACCGAAAGTGCTAATGGTGTAAGTTTTAGTCCGAGGTCAAGAGCAGACCAATGTCTCAGCTCAAAGTCAGGTAGAGGGAGCCAATTTAACCTTCCTCCACCTTTTTGTTCTATTCAGATCCTCAACAGATCGGATGTTGCCCACTACACTGGGGAAGCTATCTGCCTTATTCAGTTTATTGATTCAAATGCTAATCTCTTCCAGAAACATTCTCACAGACACACTCAGAAAGTATATTTAACCAGATATCTGGACAGCCTGTGGCCCAGTCAGGTGACATAAAACTAATCATCACAATTGTTGAATATGGAACAATATAACATATTTTTTAAAAAAACCTTCCCTTCAGAAATATTGAGTTGTAGTAGTGGGTTAACTGGTTAGAGGCAAGGCAGATGAGAAGCAATGTTAACACACTGTTAACATGCTCTTGTAGAGCTATAGAAGTTAAGTAATAAAAGTCAAGGATGTATTTTATAGGAAGGATCTCAAAGTATTTGGTGATTGACTTGGAGGTAAAGAAGTGAGTCAAAAGTTTTATGCCCTGGATGTAGCATTAGCAAAAATGAGAATTTTGAGGGAAGACTACACTTTTGAGGAATTTCATATATTCAAGCTCAGATATAGACAACATGAGGCACAATATACAACTTGGGCATGGGGCTGTGATTAAGTGTTATGCCATGGTGTGAATAAGAGGCAAAGGACTTTTGGCCTCCCAGACAATCAAGATTATTATAAAGTCTGGTCAGTGCATAGAGACATTTTTTTATGTATATAGTAGTCAAATAGCAAAATTTTAATAAACTTTAGAGCTCAGAGCTCATAATGGGACTGAAGAGAGGGGATTCTAGAGTAGAGTACTGAAGAAGTAGAGAAACAGAGGACATTTACAAAGTCAAAGGAAGACAAGCACCGAAGGCAAACCCTGTGAGCAGTGGTGCTGGCAGTAAGTGAGGGAACATTAGATAAGTGCTTGGTTGTAGAGCAACCCAGAGAAGCAGGAAGAAGAACAAATAGACCTTAGTTGGAAGAGGTGGCTACCCATATTTTCTCAAGGTAATCAAGTTGCTATCCACTTTTTAATAAAAATACAGTGAGTAGCCTGACATTAAATGTTTACAATTTTTAGCTATTAGTACTAGTAAGTTATTAAAAAAAATAATGGCTCCTTTCTTTTCTCCTCATATGATATAGATGTAGTTTATATTCTGATTCCTTCCCTAAACTGGGTTTCTGGAGGACTAAAGAACCTGTTTTCTTTCTGATCCTTGGATATGAAAAATTAATAAGTATCTGGTTATCAATCATATTTATGGAATAAATATGAACAGATAAATGTATGAATGGCAGAAGGGAGGAAGGAAAATAATATAGATTTAAATATTCTATGCAAGAATACTCTATCCTAGAAACTATTCAGCAAGATGATATACAGTCTTCCCTCAGTATCTGTGAGGGGTTGTTTCCAAGACCCACTGGGGATAACAAAATTTGTGGATGCTCAAATCCCACATTCAGCCAGCTGAGTCCCTTATTCCTATCTGAGCTTCCAAATTCACCATGGATCAGGTAGTACTGTATTTATTGAAAAAAACTGTGCATATAAGTGGACACGTGGTTCAAACTCATGTTGTTCAAGGATCAACTGTAATCTAACTACAAATCGGAGAGGGCATAAAAGTGCTTTTATTCAGCAAAACTAGATTTGAATCAGGAAATTTCTACATGTATGCCCTCAAGAACTTTATATTATAAAATGAGTTGAAACTCCAGCATAAAGACTTTTAATTAATTAATTATTTTTCTTATTAGTCATCCATTTTATACATATCGATGTATACATGTCAATCCCAATTGTCCAATTCGTCACACCACAATCCCCACCACCCGCTGCTTTCCCTCTTGGTGTCCTTATGTTTGTTCTCTACTTCTGTGCCTCAGTTTCTACTCTGCAAACCAGTTCATCTGTACCATTTTCTAGGTTCCACATATATGTGTTAATATACGATACTTGTTTTACTCTTTCTGACTTACTTCACTCTGTATGACAGTCTTTAGATGCATCCACGTCTCTACAAATGACCCAAGTTCATTCCTTTTTATGGCTGGTAATATTCCATTATATATATGTACCACATCTTCTTTATCCATTTGTCTGTTGATGGGCATTTAGTTTGCTTCCATGACCTGGCTATTGTAAATAGTGCTGCAATGAACACTGGGGTGCATGTGTCTTTTTTTTTTTTTTTGCAGAACGTGGGCCTCTCACTGTTGTGGCCTCTCCCCTTGCGGAGCACAGGCTCCGGACGCGCAGGCTCAGCGGCCATGGCTCACGGGCCCAGCCACTCCACGGCATGTGGGATCTTCCCGGACCGGGACATGAACCCGCGTCCCCAGCATTGGCAGGTGGACTCTCAACCACTGCGCCACCAGGGAAGCCCTGAATGTGTTTTTCTGATTTATGGTTTTCTCTGGGTATATGCCCAGTAGTGGGATTCCTGGGTCATATGGTAATTCTATTTTTAGTTCTTTAAGAAAACTCCATACTGGTCTTCATAGTGGTTGTATCAATTTACATTCCCACCAACAGTGCAAGAGGGTTCCCTTTTCTCCACACCTTCTCCAGGATTGGTTGTGTGTAGATTTTCTGATGATGCCCATTCTAACTGGTGTGAGGTGATACCTCATTGTAGTTTTGATTTGCATTTCTCTAATAATTAGTGATTTTGTGCAGCTTTTCATGTACTTCTCGGCCATCTGTATGTCTTCTATGGAGAAATGTCTATTTAGGTCTTCTGCCCATTTTTTGATTGGGTACTGTGTTTTTTTAATATTGAGCTGCATGAGCTATTTATATATTTTGGAGATTACTCCTTTGTCCGTTGATTCATTGGCAAATATTTTCTCCCACTCTGAGGATTGCCTTTTCGTTTTCTTTGTAGTTTCCTTTGCTTTGCAAAAGCTTTTAAGTTGCATTAGGTCCCATTTGTTTATTTTTGTTTTAATTTCCATTACCCTAGGAGGTGGATCAAAAAAGATCTTGCTGTAATTTATGTCAAAGAGTGTTCCTACTATGTTTTCCTCTAAGAGTTTTGTAGTGCCTGGACTTACATTTAGGTCTCTAATCTATTTTGAGTTTATTTTTGTGTATGGTGTCAGGGAGAGTTCTAATTTCATTCTTTTACATGTAGCTGTCCAGTTTTCCCAGCACCACTTATTGAAGAGACTGTCTTTTCTCCATTGTATATCCTTGCCTCCTTTGTCATAGATTAGTTGACCATAGGTGCGTGGGTTTATCTCTGGGCTTTCTATGCTATTCCATTAATCTATATTTCTGTTTTTGTGCCAGTATCATATTGTCTTGATTACGATAGCTTTGTAGTAGAGTCTGAAGTCAGGGTGTCTGATTCCTCCAGCTCCTTTTCTCTTCCCTCAAGACTGCTTTGGATATTGGGAGTCTTTTGTGTCTCCATACAAATTTTAAGACTTTTTGTTCTAGTTCTGTAAAAAATGATATTGGTAATTTGATAGGGATTGCATTGAATCTGTAGATTGCTTTGGGTAGTATAGTCATTTTCACAATATTGATTCTTCCAATCCAAGAACACGGTGTACCTCTCCATCTGTTTGTGTCACCTTTAATTTCTTTCATCAGTGTCTTATAATTTTCTGCATACAGGTCTTTTGTATCCTCAGGTAGGTTTATTCCTAGGTATTCTATTCTTTTTGTTGCAATGGTAAATAGGAGTGTTTTCTTAACTTCTCTTTCAGATTTTTCATCATTAGTGTATAGGAATGTGAGAGATTTCTGTGCATTAATTTTGTATCCTGCGACTTTACCAATTCATTGATTAACTCTAGTAGTTTTCTGCTGGCAACTTTAGGATTCTCTCTATATAGTATCATGTCATCTGCAAACAGTGACAGGGTTACTTCTTCTTTTCCAATTTGGATTCCTTTTATTTATTTTTCTTCTCTTGTTGCCATGCTTAGTACTTCCAAAACTATGTTGAATAACAGTGGTGGGAATGGACATCCTTGTTTTGTTCCTGATCTTAGAGTAAATGCTTTCAGTTTTTCACCATTGAGAATGATGTTTGCTGTGGGTTTGTCATATATGCCCTTTATTATGTTGAGGTAGGTTCCCCCTATATGGCCACTTTCTGGAGAGTTCTTATCATAAATGGATGTTGAAGTTGGTTGAAAGCTTTTTCTGCATCTATTGAGATGATCGTATGTTTTTTATACTTCAATTTGTTAATATGGTGTATCATATTGATTGATTTGCATATATTGAAGAATCCTTGCATCCTTGGGATAAATCCCACTTGATCGTGGTGTATGATCCTTTTAATGTGTCATTGGATTCTGTTTGCTAGTATTTTGTTGAGGATTTTTGCATCTAAATGCAGTGATATTGGTCTGTAATTTTGGGTTTTTTTTGTATTATCTTTGTCTGACTTTGGTGTCAGGGTGATGGTGGCCTCATAAAATGAGTTTGGGAGTGTTCCTTCCTCTGCAATTTTTTTGGAAGAGTTTGAGAAGGATGGGTGTTAGCTCTTCTCTAAATGTTTGATAGAATCCACCTGTGAAGCCATCTGGTCCTGGACTTTTGTTTGTTGTAAGCTTTTTAATCAGAGTTTCAATTTCATTACTTGTGATTAGTCTGTTCACATTTTCTATTTCTTCCTGGTTCAGTCTTGGAAGGTTATACCTTTCTAAGAATTTGTCCATTTCTTCCAGGTTGTCCATTTTATTGGCATAGAGTTGCTTGTAGTAGTCTCATAGGATGCTTTGTATTTCTACGTTGTCTGTTGTAACTTCTCCTTTTTCATTACTAATTTTATTGATTTGAGTCCTTTCCCTCTTTTTCTTGATGAGTCTGGCTAATGGTTTATCAATTTTGTTTATCTTTTGAAAGAACCAGCTTTTAGTTTTATTGTTCTTTGGTATTGTTTTCTTTGTTTCCATTTCTTTCATTTCTGCTCTGATCTTTATGATTTCTTTCCTTCTGCTAACTTTGGGTTTTGTTTGTTCTTCTTTCTCTAGTTCCTTTAGGTGTAAGTTTAGATTGTTTATTTGAGATTTTTCTTGTTTCGTGAGGTAGGCTTGTACAGCTATAAACTTCCCTCTTAGAACTGCTTTTGCTGCATCCCGTAGGTTTTGGATCGTCGTGTTTTCATTGTCACTTGTGTCTAGGTATTTTTTGATTTCCTGTTTGGTTTCTTTAGTGACCTCTTGGTTGTTTAGTAATGTGTTGTTTAGCCTCCATGTGTTTGTTTTTTTACGAGTTTTTCCCTGTAATTGATTTCTAATCTCATAGCGTTGTAGTCAGAAAAGATGCTTGGTATGATTTCAATTTTCTTCAATTTACTGAGGCTTGATTTGTGACCCAAGATGTGATCTGTCCTGGAGAATGTTCCATGCATACTTGAGAAGGAATTGTAATCTGCTGTGTTTGGATGGAATGTCCTATAAATATCAATTAAATCTACTTGTTTTATTGTGTCATTTAAAGTTTGTGTTTCCTTATTAATTTTCTGTTTGGATGATCTGTCCATTGGTGTAAGTGAGGTGTTAAAATCCCCCACTATTATTGTGTTACTGTCAACTTCCTCTTTTAGATCTGTTATCAGTTGCCTTCTGTATTGAGGTGCTCCTATGTTGAGTGCATATATATTGATAATTGTTTTATGTTTTTCTTGGATTGATCCCTTGATCATTATGTAGTGTCCTTCCTTGTCTCTTATAAGATTCTTTATTTTAAAGTCTATTTTATCTGATATGAGTATTACTACTCCAGCTTTCTTTTGATTTCCATTTGCATGGAATATCTTTTTCCATCCCCTCACCTTCAGTCTGTATGTGTCCCTAGGTCTGAAGTGAGTCTCTAGTAGACAGCATAAATATGGGTCTTGTTTTTGTATCCATTCAGTAAGCCTGTGTCTTTTGGTTGGAGATTTTAATCCATTCACATTTAAGGTCATTATTGATATGTATGTTCCTATTACCGTTTTCTTAATTTTGGGGGTTTTTGTTTTTGTAGGTCCTTTTCTTCTCTTGTGTTTCCCACTTAGAGAAATTCCTTTAGCATTTGTTGTAGAGCTGGTTTAGTGGTACTGAATTTTCCTAGCTTTTGTTTTCTCCTTCGAATCTGAATGAGATTCTTGCCAGGTAGCGTAATCTTGGTTGTAGTTTCTTCCCTTTCATCACTTTAAATATGTCATGCCACTCCCTTCTGGCTTGTAGAGTTTCTGCTGAGAAATCAGCTGTTAACCTGATGGGAGTTCCCTTGTATGTTGTCATTTTTCTGTTGTTGCTTTCAATAATTTTTCTTTGTCTTTAATTTTTGCCAATTTGATTACTCTGTGTGTCAGCGTGTTTCTCCTTGGGTTTATTCTGTATGGGACTCTCTGTGCTTCCTGGACTTGGGTGGCTATTTCCTTTCCCATGTTAGGGAAGTTTTTGACTATAATCTCTTCAAATATTTTCATGGGTCCTTTCTCTCTCTCTTCTCCTTCTGGGACCCCTATAATGTGAATGTTGTTGCGTTTAATGTTGTTCCAGAGGTCTCTTAGGCTGTCTTCATTTCTTTTCATTCTTTTTTCTTTATTCTGTTCTGCAGCCATGAATTCCACCATTCTGCCTTCCAGGTCACTTATGTGTTCTTCTGCCTCAGTTATTCTGCTATTGATTCCTTCTACCGTATTTTTCATGTCAGTTATTTGTTGTTCATCTCTGATTGCTTGTTCTTTAATTCTTCTCTGTCTTTGTTAACCATTTCTTGCATCTTCTCGATCCTTGCCTCCATTTTTTTCCTGAGGTCCTGTATCATCGTCACTATCATTATTCTGAATTTTTTTTCTGGAAGATTGCCTATCTGCATTTCTTTTAGTTGTTTTTCTGGGTTTTATCTTGTTTCTTCATCTAGTACATAGCCATCTGCCTTTTCATCTTGTCTATCTTTCTATGAATGTGGTTTTTGTTCCACAGGTTGCAGGGTTGTAGTTCTTGCTTTTGCTGTCTGCCGTCTGATGGATGAGTCTGTCTAAGAGGCTTGTGGAAGTTTCCTGTTGGGAGGGACTGGTGGATAGTAGAGCTGCAAGAGTTTTTTATATTACAACCTTAGTTGTACTTTGGTAGGATCTCGTTTCTTATACATAATATATATAACATATATCTTAAAAAAATAAAGCAAACTTGGAATCTGGTTCCCATACCTCATATTATTGTAGCATCTTTTATAACAGGGGGATTTACAGAAAACATACCTTGCCTTAACTATCCTCCCCATTCTTAAACATTGGAGCAAATACAAATAGTTGCTGTGGTAGACATGAGTGCGCACCACGATTCCTAGTTCTCCTGGGAACATACACTCTTGGAATCAAGTCTGGTCTTCTGACTTGCTTTGGTGAATGAAATTTAGATGGAAGTGAGGAAGATCACTTCTAGGCCAAAGTCTGTAATGGTTGGTGGCCATGATTTTCATGCTTTAATCTGTTCCTAGGTAGATTCTGAAGCATCATTCTGAAAATGCAGCAACATAAGATAATGGAACCTTTGTCATTTTATGTCCCTGAACACCTGTGATGGCAGCTCACCCAGCTGATCCCTACTGGATACAGTGTGAATGAGAAATAAATGTTTTAAACTACTGAAATTTTTGTGGTTGATTATTAGCACAATATAATCCAGGATATCCTGAATAAGTCCATGTACTTTTTAAAAAAGGGAATTTTTTCCCATAATTCTGAAATTGTTTGGAAAAAGTTACTATAAGACTATGTTATTGCCCTTACATAGATAAAGTTAAAATATATTAACAACTAAAAGGCTTATAGAACTTTCCTTTTGTGAGTGAAGGATTAACACCACATTTCATAATCTGTTTTATTTTTTTATACTCCAATGACACCAATAGGGTATCTATATTTTTAGTATGCCTAAGAGAGATTATTTTTATTTTATTTATCTTTTATTAATATTTATTGGAGTATACTTTACAATGTTTTATTTTATTTTCTTAATTTTTTATTAATTTCTATTGGCATATAGTTGCTTTACAATGTTGTGTAAGGGAGATAATTGATAGTTCTGCTTTTACAATTTTATGTATTCTTGCAATTTTTTTTTGTTTTCATTTTTTAACATTTTTACTGGAGTATAACTGCTTTGCATTGTTGTGCTAGTTACTGCTGTATAACAAGGTGAATCAGCTTTATGTATACATATATCCCCATATCACCTCCCTCTTTTGTGTCCCTCCAACCCTCCCTATCCCACCCCTCTTGGTGGTCACAAAGCACCGAGCTGATCTCCCTGTGCTATGCAGCTGCTCCCCAGTAGCTATCAATTTTACATTTGGTAGTGTACATATGTCAATGCCACTCTCTCACTTCATCCCAGCTTACCCTTCCCCCTCCCCGTGTACTCAAGTTCCTTCTCTACATCTGTGTCTTTATTCCGGTCCTGCCCCTAGGCTCTTTGGAACCTTTTTCTTTTCTTTTTTTTTTTACATTCCATATATATGTGTTAGCATACAGTATTTGTTTTTCTTTTTCTGACTTACTTCACTTTGTATGATACACACTAAGTCCATCCACCTCACTACAAATAACTCAATTTCATTTCTTTTTATGGCGGAGTAATATTCCATTGTATATATGTGCCACATCTTCTTTATCCATTCATCTGTTGATGGATACTTAAGTTGCTTCCATGTCCTGGCTATTGTAAATAGAGCTGCAACGAACATTGTTCTACATGACTCTTTTTAAATTACGGTTTTCTCAGGGTATATGCCCAGTAGTGGGTTTGCTGGGTCATATGGTCGTTCTACTTGTAGTTTTTTAAGAAACCTCCATACAGTTCTCCACAGTGGCTGTGTCAATTTACATTCCCTACAAGAGTGCAAGAGGGTTCCCTTCTCTCCACACACTCTCCAGCATTTATTCTATGTAGATATTTTGATGACGGCCATTCTGATTGGTAAGAGGTGATATCTTATTGTAGTTTTGATTTGCATTTCTCTAAAAATTAGTAACATTGAGCTTCCTTTCATGTGTTTGTTGACAATCTGTATATCTTCTTTGGAGAAATCTCTCTGTAGGTCTTCTGCCCATTTTTGGATTGGGTTGTTTGTTTTTTTGATGTTGAGCTGCATGAGCTGCTTGTATATTTTGGAGATGAATCCTTTGTCCATTTCTTTGTTTGCAAATATTTTCTCCCACTTTGAGGGTTGTCTTTTTGTCTTGTTTATGGTTTCCTTGACTGTGCAAAAGCTTTTAAGTTTCATTAGGTCCCATTTGTTTATTTTTGTTTTTATTTCCATTTCTCTAGGAGGTGGGTCAAAAAAGATCTTAATGTGATTTATGTCACAGAGTGTTCTGCCTTTATTTTCCCCTAAGAGTTTTATAGTGTCTGGCATTACATCTAGGTCGTTAATCCATTTTGAGTTTATTTTTGTGTATGTTGTTAGGAAGTGTTCTAATTTCATTCTTTTACATGTAGCTGTCCAGCTTTCCCAGAACCACATATTGAAGAGGCTGTCTTTTCTCCATTGTATATTCTTGCCTCTTTTATCGAACATAAGATGACCATATGAGTGTGGGTTTACTTCTCGGCCTTGTATCCTGTTCCATTCATCTATATTTCTATTTTGTGCCAGAACCATACTGTCTTGATTACTGTAACTTTGTAGTATAGTCTGATGTCAGGGAGCCTAATTTCTCCTGCTCCGTTTTTCTTTCTCAAGCCTGTTTTTGCTATGTGGGGTCTTTTGTGTTTCCATACCAATTGTGAAATTTTTTGTTCTAGTTCTGTGAAAAATGTCATTGGTAGTTTGATAGGGATTGCATTGAATCTGTAGATTGCTTTGGGTAGTATAGTCATTTTCATAATGTTGATTCTTCCAATCCAAAACATAGTATATCTCTCCATCTGTTTGTATCATCATTAATTTCTTTCATCAGTGTCTTAGAGTTGTCTGCATACAGGTCTTTTGTCTCCTTACGTAGGTTTATTCCTAGGTATTTTATTCTTTGTGTTGCAATGATAAATGAGAGTGTTTTCTTAATTTCATTTTCAGAGTTTTCATCCTTCGTGTATAGGAATGCAAGAGATTTCTGTGCATTAATTTTGTATCCTGCTACTTTACCAAATTCACTGATTAGCTCTAGTATTTTTCTGGTAGCATCTTTAGGGTTCTCTATGTATAGGATCATGTCATCTGCAAACAGTGACAGTTTTACTTCTTTTCTGATTTTGATTCCTTTTATTTCATTTTCTTCTCTGATTGCTGTGGCTAAAACTTCCAAAATTATGTTGAATAGTAGTGGTGAGAGTGGGCAAACTGGTCTTGTTCCTGATCTTAGTGAAAGAGGTTTCAGTTTTTCACCATTGAGAATGATGTTGGCTGTGGGTTTGTCATATATGGCCTTTATTATGTTGAGTTCAGTTCCGTCTATGCCTAATTTCTAGAGACTTTTTCTTGTAAATTGTGTTGAATTTGTTGAAATCTTTTTCTGCATCTATTGAGATGATCATGTGTTTTTTATTCTTCAATTTGTTAATATGTAGTAACACATTGATTGATTAGCATATATTGAAGAATCCTTGCATTCCTGGGATAAACTCCTCTTCATCATGGTTTATGATCCTTTTAGTGAGCTTCTGGACTTTGTTTACTTGTATTTTCTTGAGGATTTTCACATCTATATTGATCAGTGATATTGCCCTATAGTTTTTTTTTTTTCGTGAAATCTTTGTCTGGTATTGGTATCAGGGTGATGGTGGCCTTGTAGAATGAGTTTGGGAGTGTTCCTCCCTCTGCTATATTTTGGAAGAGTTTGAGAAGGATAGGTATTAGCTCTTCTCTAACTGTTTGATAGAATTTGCCTGTGAAGCCATCTGGTCTGGGCTTTTTGTTTGTTGGAAAACTTTTTAATCAGAATTTGAATTTCAGTGTCTGTGATTGGTCTGTTTATATATTCTATTTATTCCTGGTTCAGTCTCAGAATATTGTGCTTTTCCAAGAATTTGTCCATTGTATTGGCATATAGTTGCTTAGTGTTAGTTTTTACGTCTCCTTTTTCATTTCCAATTCTGTTGATTTGAGTCTTCTCCCTTTTTTTCATGATGAGTCTGGCTAATGATTTATAAATTTTGTTTATCTTCTCAAAGAACCAGCTTCTTTTTTTATTGATCTTTGCTATCATTTCCTTCATTTCTTTTTCATTTATTTCTGTTCTGATTTTATGATTTCTTTCCTTCTGCTAACTTTTGTTTTTATTTGTTCTTCTTTCTTTAATTGCCTTAGGTGTAAGGTTAGGTTGTTTATTTGAGATTTTTCTTGTTTCTTGAGGTAGGATTATACTGGTATAATGTTCCCTCTTAGAACTGCTTTTGCTGTATCCCATAGGTTTTGGGCTGGTGTGTTTTCATTGTCATTTTTTTCTAGGTTTTTAAAAATTTTTCAGTGATCTCTTGTTATTTAGTAGCATATTGTTTAGCCTCCATATGTGTGTATTTTATACTTTTTTTCCCCCTGTAATTGATATGTAGTCTCTTTGCATTGTGGTCAGAAAAGATACTTGATACAGTTTCAATTTTCTTAAGTTTACCAAGGCTTGATTTGTTCCCCAAGATTGGTCTATCCTGGAAAATGTTCAATGAGCACTTAAGAAGAAAGTGTATTCTGTTGTTTTGGATGGAATGTCCTATAAATATCAGTTAACTCCATCTTGTTTAATGTGTCATTTAAAGCTTGTGTTTCCTTATTTATTTCATTTTGCTTGATCTGTCTATTGGTGAAAGTGGGTTTTAATGTCCCCCACTATTATTGTGTTACTGTTGATTTCCTCTTTTATGGCTATTAGTATTTGCCTTATGTATTGAGTTGCTCCTATGTTGGGTGCATAAATGTTTACAATTTTTATATCTTCTTGGATTGATCCCATTATCATTATATAGTGTCCTTCTTTGTCTCTTGTGATAGTCTTTACTTGAAAGTCTATTTTTTTCTGATATGAGAATTGCTAGTCCAGCTTTCTTTTGATTTCCATTTGTATGGAATATCTTTTTCCATCCCCTCACTTTTAGTCTGTGTGTGTCCCTTGGTCTGAAGTGGGTCTCTTGCAGACTATATATATATGGGTCTTGTTTTTTTATTCATTCAGCCAGTCTATATCTTTTGTTTGCAGCATTTGATCCATTTACATTTAAAGTAATTATTGATATGTATGTTTCTATTACCATTATCTTAATTGTTTTGGGTTTGTTTTGTAGGTCCTTTCCTTCTTTTATTTCCTGCCTAGAGAATTTCCTTTAGCGTTTGTTGTAAACCTGGTTTGGTGGCTCTGAATTCGCTTAGCTTTTGCTTGTCTGTAAAGGTTTTAATACTTTGTCAAATCTGAATGAGATCCCTCCTGGGTAGAGTAATCTTGGTTGTAGGTTTTCCCCTTTCATCACTTATGTTTTGCTTGTTTGTAAAGGTTTTAGTTTCTCATTCGAATGTGAATGAGATTCTTGCTGGATAGAGTAATCTTGGTTGTAGGTTTTTCCCTTTCATCACTTTAAATATGTCCTGCCACTGCTTCTGACTTTCAGAGTTTCTGCTGAAAGATCAGCTGATAACCTTATGGGGATTCCCTTGTATGTTATTTGTTGCTTTTCCCTTGCTGCTTTTAATGTTTTTTCTTTGTATTTAATTTTTGATAGTTTGATTAATAT
The DNA here is from genome assembly GCF_949774975.1 of Lagenorhynchus albirostris. NCBI lineage: Eukaryota > Metazoa > Chordata > Mammalia > Artiodactyla > Delphinidae > Lagenorhynchus > Lagenorhynchus albirostris. Next base: position 38,003,342 of record NC_083111.1, on the reverse strand, counting down.
CTGTCTTGTTATGTTCCTCCTTGGATGTAACCTGTATGGGACTCTCTGCAATCTCATCTGGGGCTCTGGGTCCTCTGCACAGGTCATGTGGTTGTTAACAGAACTCAGTGCCTTGCAGCTACATGATTAACATCCCTGTTCTCTTGTTGTCAGCTGGGGATGGCTCTCAGCACATGGAGGTCATTCTCAGGGCCTTGCCATGCGGCCCCTCCTATCTCAACATGGCTGTTTTGCTTCCAGACTAGCAAGAGAACTCTTCTGCTTTTGTATTGTTCTGAACCATCTGTTCTGTTTTTATCTTTCATTTAACATTAAGAAATTTTTGTTGTTGTTGTTTTGGTGGGATTTTTTGTTTTGTTTTGTTTTGTTTGGCTGCTAATGCAGCATGCAGGGTCTTAGTTCCCCGACCAGGGATCAAATCCGTTCTCCCCTGCAGTGGAAGCACAGAGTCTTAACCACTAGATCACCAGGGAAGTCCCAAGAATGTCTTTTCATGTAGACAAATGAATGTTTACCTCATCCTCGTAAACAGCAGCACAGCATTCCATTGTAGTAATAGATCATCATTTATTTAGCTAGACCCTAGTGACTGACTGACTGTTAACATTGTTTTCTATTCCCACTGTTTCAAACAATGCTGCAGTGAAATTTCCTTGCACACACAGTATGTCCTGGTGCATTTCTGCAAGAGTGCCTGTAGGGCAAATTATCCCTGGGTCCAAGAGGAAGCATGTTTCAAATTTTGATATATTACTGACTTACCGTCAATTATTATGACAATTTTCACTCCTGCCAATAGTGTTGGAGAATTTCTATTCTCCCTACCCTAGCCAGCATGGGATATTATGAAACTGTTTTTTTCCCTTCCAGTTTCCTTGAGATATAACTGACATACAGCACTGTATAAGTTTAAGGTGCATGGCATAATGATTGGGCTTAAGTACATCTTGAAATGATTATCGCAATAAGTTTAGTGAACCTCCATCATCTCAAATAGATACAGAATAAAAGAAATAGAAAAAAAAATTTTTCTCCTTCTGATGAGAACTTACTTACTTTCTTAACAGCCTTCACAGATAACATGCAGCAGTGTTAATTACATTTATCATGTACATTACATACCTAGTACTTATTTCTATAACTGGAAGTTTGTATCTTTTGACTATTTTCATCCACTTCCCCCTTCCCTCAATCCCCACCTCTAGTAACCACAAATCTGATCTCTTTTTCCATAAGTTTGTCTGTTTCTTTTTGAAACCTAATTGACCTACAACACTATGTTAGTTCCTTTTGTACAATATAGTGATTTGATATTTCTATACATTTCAAAATAATCGCCATGATAAATCTGGTTGGCAACCAGCTGTTTGTTTTCTGAATCTATGACTCTGTTTCTGTTTTGTTGTACTTGCTCATTTGTTTTGTTTTTGAGATTCCACATATAAGTGAAAGCAAACAATATTTGTCTTTGTAAATATCTTCTTTCATTCAGTAGGTGGCCTTTTTTTTTCGTGAATAGATGTTGAATTTTGTCAAAAGATTTTTCTTCATCTATTGAGCTGATCATATGATTTCTATTCTTCAGTTTGTTAATGTGGTGTGTCACACTGATTGGTTGGTAGATATTGAATCTCTTTCATCCCTGGAATAAATCCCACTTGATCATGGTGTATGATCCTCTTAATGTGTTGTTGAATTCAGTTTGCTAATATCTTGTTGAGGATTTTTGCATCTGTGTTCATCAGTGATATTGGCCTGTAATTTTGTTTTCTTGTGCTCTCTTTGTCTAGTTTTGCTATCAGGGTGATGCTGGCCTCATAGAATAAGTTCAGAAGAGTTCCTTCCTCTGCAATTTTTTGAACTAGTTTGAGAAGGATAGATGTTAACTCTTCTTTAAATGTTTGGTAGAATTCACCTGTGAAGCCATCTGGTCTGGGATTTTTTCTTTGTTGGGAGATTTTTTACTGCAGACTCAATTTCATTCCTGGTCATTCATCTGCTCATATTTTCTACTTCTTCCTGATTCAGCCAGGAGATTGTACTTTATTGGAATTTGTCCTCTTCTTCTAGTTTGTCCACTTTATTGACATATAGTTGTTCATTGTAATCTCTTATGATCCTTTGTACTTCTGTAGTGTTTGTTGTAACTGCCCCTTTTTGTTTATGATTTTATTTTGGGGGGCTTTCTCTTTTCTTCTTGATGAGTCTGGCTAAAGGTTTATCAATTTTGTTTATCTTTTCAAAGAACCAGTTCTTAATTTCATTTATCTTTTCTATTTTTTTTTAGTCACTATTTCATTTATTTCTGCTCTGATCTTGATATCTTTCCTTAACTAACTTTGGGTATTGTTTGTTGTTCCTTTAGATGTAAGGTTAGATTGTTGATTTGATATTTTTCTTGCTTTCTGAGGTAGACGTATCACTATAAAATTCTCTCTTAGAACAGCTTTTGCTGCATTCCATAGATTTTGGATTGTGTTTTCATTTTCATTTGTCTCCAGGTACTTTCTTATTTCCTCTTTGATGTCTTCAATGGCTGATTTGTTGTTTAGTAGCATATTGTTTAGCTTCCACGTGTTTGTGTTTTGGGTAGTTTTTTCCTTGTAGTTGATTTCTAGTCTCATAGCACTGTGGTCAGAAAAGATGCTTGCTATGATGTATGGTCAGGCCCCCAAGATGGCTGTTTTCTTGCTGTCTGTACCTCCCCTGATCAACCAGTCCCTGCTTTACTCACATGACTCTCTAATCCTCTTAATTATAGGGCTTAATTAGTAACTGCCTACCTCCTTGCCCCCTGCCGCAGCTGCTGGTTTCCCTGGTAATTGATGAGCTAATCTGGCATCAATTCACCCTATAAATGGTAGCCACCTTCTCCCCGGAGTGGTGAAGAGTGCTGCCATGTCCCGCCTGCTGTCTGCCATGCACAGTGAGATGTTGCTCCAGAACCTTGCTTCATGTGTAAGTTTCTCTTGTCCATAAATCTCTGATGTCTCTGTTGCTGTCTCTGGGTGAAAAAACTCCTGGGAGCTGAGATGTCAGAACATAAGGATGGGAAACAGAAAATTGTGGAGTTGATCGGGAGGAGGTCGTCTACTAGCATGTGGGGCCTTGTGGTAGCTGTGTACCATGAGAGATGTCTTTTTCTTCCATTATGTTGATGATATCCTGTTAACCTCAGTCTTTTCCCAGTTTAAAAGTAGCAGCCCAGTGCTCCTCATTCATCTGACTGTACGGGGTGGCTGGTGAATAGAGACAAAACTCAAGGACCTGGATTATCTACAAAATACAAGCATACCCCTGACCTACCACCCCTAAACAATTAGAGACACAGGCTTTAGGGATATGAATTCAGAGACAGACTTGTGAATTAACATAGCCTGTTACCCGGGAGTGTTTGGTTGAGATCTGTGGCAACAGCAACATAATAAGAGTGCCCTTGGGCTTCTGGTCCCAACTATGGAAGGGGGCAGAGCAATGATAGAGTGTGATGGAACAACAGCTATATGCAGTTTACGATACATTACAACAGGTGGAAGACATTACAAAAAATCTACCCGATTCTTTGAGCATGCAAAAAACCACTATTCATTTGTATGCAACATATAGGATCCCTGTGGACATCAATAGTGACTAAGGAATCTACTTTATTGACCATGAAGTTCAGGAATGGGCTGATACAAAGGACATACAGGGGCATTTCCACCTGCCTTACAACCCCACTGCTGCCGGGCTATGAAGAGACTACTTAAACAACAGTTGAGGTGGGAAACTCACTCTTAACACATGGACACATCCCAGGAGCAGTTATCCCAGTGCCAACGCCATGTTAACCCAGAGGTAACTAGTCAACACTGTTTGAGTTCAACTGTTGACCACCAAAGGACTGTTGCCAACTACAGGTCAGGACAGCAACTCATTTTTGCCCTTCACAGGATCTATCCCCAGGGGGACATATTATAAATAGCCCTTAGGACTGGCAGGTAAGTCCTCAGTGGTTTGGGTTTGCTGTCCTATTGGGGAATAGGATCAGAAAGGGATTTACAGATTTCATTTGTCTTCTACCCAGCCCCACCTCAGATTACTAAGGTAATTAATCCAGGCCTCTACTGTAGAAAGGCACCATTATACTAACTCTGTGTACTGTTACACCACCACTCCAGTATTCGGCACTGGCTGTGGAGACTGAGGATGGGCAGGTGGTATGGTATTGCAGGCCAGGACAAAACGCATAGACAGGGGTGGCATTACCTCAGAATGATATTACTGCTTGTATTTTGCTTAATGGTCATGATCTTCCATATATTGTGCCTGTTAGACATCTTGCAGCTTGCCCTACTCTGAGTGAAGGGAATCTGTTTGTGGACTGGGTGACAATGGTGGCCTCACTGAGAAATGAGTTTGATTGCCGGCTTTACAGCAAAATGCCATTGTCAACCTCTGAGAGTCCATGAAAAATTGACTTGATAAGCTCCTGGTTCCAAAGCCCACCTGTTGGACTGTCTCTATTGCATTTGTGGTGTCTGGTTGCAGTTGCACTTCTACCTACCTGTCCTCGGGAATATAGCAGAAGAAGTATGGGCCAAGATCATAGAGGTCATACAGGGTATGTAAGGGTGGAGTGTTTGACCACGCCATTCAAGATGACTGTCCTCTTGCTCCGTATATCCCCTGTTCAGCCAGTACCTGCTTCACTCACATGACTATCCAATCTTCTTAATTATAGGGCTTAATTAGTAACTGCCTATGTGCTTGCTTCCTGCCCCAGCTGCTGGTCTCTCTGGTGATTTATGAGCCAACCTGACCATTAATTCCCCCTATAAATGGTAGCCTCCTCCTCCCCTGGGTAGCAAAGACTGCTGCCATGTCCTGCTTGCTGTCTGCCACAAACAGTGAGGTGTTGCTCCAGGACCTTGCTTCAGGTGTGTAAGATCCCTTGTCCAATAAGTCACTGATGTCTCTTGCTGTCTCTAGGCTCTTTCTTCAGGCTTGAGGCTGGAAACTACAAGCCTTGCAGGCCTGTGGGGTGCAGCCCAACATATGATTTTAATCTTCAATTTACTGGGACTTGTCTTGTGGCCTAGCATGTGATCTATCCTGGAGAATAGAACTTTTGCTTTTAAAAGACTTGCCTGATTAGATAAGTTGGACCCACCCAGGATAATCTCCCTTTGAATTGTAGTCAGCTTATTAGGGACCCTAATTTCATCTGCAAAATTCCTTTTGCCATATTGTTGTATAATTATGAAGGTGATATCCAATTGTATTTACACATCCCTACAATGCTCAAAGGAAATTACACTGGTGTTTACCCCAGGGGGAAGGAATTGTGGGAGCCATCTTAGAATTCTGCCTACCACAGACTGCCCCCTGGCCATCTTACACTTCTTATACCACTGAGCCAACAGGTGAAAAAGGTTACTCTACTGGTGTTATGAACTCAGTTACCACAGGAAATTGGTTGCCTTTATAATGGAAGCAAGGAGGATTTTTTCTGGAACCCAGGAGATTTTCTCTGGAACCCAGGAGATTTTCTGAAGTTCCCTTCAACACTTCCATGCCAACAGTAAAGATCAATGGAAAGTTACAGGAACTGGAAAAAGGCAGGATAATTGAGGATTCAGACCATTCAGAAGGGAAGGATTGAATCATTCTACCAGTAAGGAATCTGGATGGAGCTGTGGGTTCTGGCTGTGGGCAAGGAAAACAGGGAATAAGTGGGTGAAGGTGGAAGCTATAGATGTCAACTCTGACCTCGTGAATAACTACAGAAACCAGGACTGGTAGCTTTGCATATTTTCTGTTATATATATGTGTTTATTCTAACTTCTCCTTCCCATTTTAATTTTATATAACACTAGGTGGAGGTCAACTTTACAATGTAGTCTTTAGTGGGACCTAAGACTGAAATTGAGGCCTAATTAATATAGGCAGAAATGGATTCAATGACCGTTGGGGCTTTGTGTTTTACCTGGGGGAAGGGCAAGAACTTCACTTATCAGAGGGTTAGCTGTTTCTTGCTAAAATGTAGTTTCTTTGCTGGGCAGGCATTGAAATGTGTGTAGAATGGTGCATATGAAAGCTGAGAAGTCAAAGGTGTCGACTGAGCTGCTTATGAACTTATTGCTTCCCAGCTCCAAATTCATTCTCCAATTGCACTCTCCAGAGTGCTCAGTCCTTTGACCACCTTGTAGCCCCAGCCCGGGAGCCTTGGTGATCACCTTGCTGCGGTCTTAAGAGGCACACCGCGTGCTTCTGGCTTCATGCTGTAGCAACCCACAGCCCTCACCATGCACACTCCCAAGCATGACCAGGCCTGACTTTCCTGCCCCCTGCAGGGCTGTTCCTGAGACCTTTCCAAGGTGGGCAATGTCCACTCTGGCTTGACATCTGCAGAAACATCCCAGCTTCCTCAGCAACCTGCTTACATGCCTTGGCTTGCCTGTGTCTTAGGTGATTGTTTCCTCTTTATCACATGACCATAAACCAGTTCTGGCACAGGCAATCCAGCAAATTTTCTCACCAGCCAGTGGTTGTCTGCAACTGCACCTTCTCCAAAATTCAATTAACTATCAAGTTAAGAAAAAAGGGATTCTGTTGGAGCCAAACTGATTATTATAACCTGGGAAGCAGATTCTCAGAAAGCACTGAGAACTCTTCCACCTGTTAGAAGTTGAAGGCATAGACATCCTTTTTATTTTTTCTTTAATTGATTCTATGTTTTACATAAAAAGTTCAGTAAAAATTGGATAAAGTAAAGTGCACTGTTGTGGCCTCTCCCGTTGCAGAGCACAGGCTCTGGATGCGCAGGCTCAGCGGCCATGGCTCACGGGCCCAGCTGCTCTGCAGCATGTGGGATCTTCTCAGACCGGGGCATGAACCCGTGTCCCCTGCATCTGCAGGTGGACTCTCAACAACTGCGCCACCAGGGAAGCCCAAATAAAGTGATTTTAAGCAGTAAATCAATCTTATCAACATAGCACAAGGCTGGCCGAAACCACAAGGCAGCCTGCTCTGGAATATTTACATGATAACACATTAAACCTTGCAGGAGAACTTAAACCTTACTTACAAAGTCTTCTGTGATCCTAGCACGCAGAGGCTTAAAAGCAAAACAAAAGCCAAAAACCAGGAAAGACAAATTATTTTCAATACATTCACATATACCTTAAAATATAATACAGATCGTCAGGGTAAGGGGTCGTGGGTGAGGATGCACATGAGTCTGTGCGCTGACAGCACTGCCAAAGAGGAGACCCAGCCTTGAGAGTGGGGTCAGGCCTGGCCGGGGTCTCAGAAGGCAAGGTCTCAAGGGCCTAAACCCTTGCATCAGATGGCCTCTACCAACAGCTCACAACCAGGGACCGCTTGTTGTAGATGGAGCTCATTTTTGTAAGCTCATTCTGCAGGTTTGAATTCCCCAGGGTGATGTGTCATCAGTAGCACAGCCCTGACAGTGGGGTGGGGAGAGAGGGCCCACGGGATTTCTTCTCCTCAGAGTCTCTCCTACCAGCTTGCCCATCCTCCCACCCTGGCCCTGAAGGTCACTCTAATTCAGTGTCCCGTTTGGGTATGTAAACAACCCCAAACTTCTGCATGTACTTCTTAATGTACTCCTTGGTTTTGTGTCTCACATTCTCATTGCACTCCATGTCCTCGGGGTTCTTACAGTACTTCAGCGCCTTATTCATAACGCCGTGAGTAGCTTGCAAGCTAGGTGTTTGAAATCTTCAGTTGTGGTAATTCTTCCCACTTTGCAGTCAGGTTTCCAGTAAGGGTTCAGGCACTGGACGATGAACTGGGATATCTCTTTTCTGAATACTTCTTTGCTTTTCTTAGCCAGCTCACTGGGGGCATCTGCTTCTGCTGTCTTAGGCTTCTTTGAGATCTTCATGGGATTTTCATCATATGTTGGGGTTCCCAGGTCCATCTCAGCTTCATGCTCAAGGCTGGCATCATCTCCTGGGCTTTCCCAAGGAGGAGGATCCCACTGAGTCTGCCTTGTGATCACATGGTAGTAGTAAATCTTCCCTTCTGGGTCTCGGGCTGTCTTCCAGTTGGGAGGTAAGACAATGGTTTTTGGTTTGGGAGGAGATGTGGGTGGTAAATCCAAGAGGTTATTTGTCACAACCATTTCAGGTGGCTGTAAGGGCTGAGGCTACCCTGGTGCAACTATTGTAGTCACGGCTGTGGCTGGCTGTACCACCACTCCTCGTGGGTGAGCTGTGAAAATCTGTTGTCCCTGGATGTACTGAAGACTTGGCTGGGCATAACTCTGTACAATTGGTGGAGTTGTCTGTGAATAGGGTGACATCACACCATAGACAGTTGGACAAGCCTGTCCTTGATAATATATGGTTGCTTGAGACTGTGCAGGAGAGTACTGCTGCTGTACACTCATGGACTGTTGGTTTGAATCCCAAACACCATAATTCTGTCCCTGGACTGGGCCTGGGGCTGGCACTGGCAGGATGGTGACACTGGGGTCTTGGTGTACCACACCATCACTTTGGGCCACATACTGTGAACTGGAAACTTCCACAGGGGCTGCCACATGTGGCACCACTGGCACAGGTGGAGGGGCAGCAAGGGGTTCTGTAGAATGTCCCACCAAGGGCTGAGAATAATCTTAAGGAGAAGGAGAACACACAGGATCCATGCTGGGTGTGGGGAGGAGCACCTTACCAGCATTAGGATTGCTGGGATCCACATAGGCCTGCATGGAGTAACCTGGTGGGTAGCCAGCAAAGTGGTGATGAGGGGCATGGTAGCCAAGAGAGTCATAGGGCAGTGGAGACGTCATTCCCAGGTTCTGCATCTGCTGCTGTTGTTTTTGAGCCTCCCGCTGAACTACCTCCTGCTCAAACAACTTTCGAAGCTCCTCTGTAGAAAGTTGATTGCGATCTTGAATTCGTACTTTCTTTTTAGAAGTTGGTGTATCATATCTGCCACTGGCCTTTTTTTTCCCTGCTCATAGGCAGAAGAAGGTGGTGAGAGGGAGCCCCTTCATTTCCTTTTCTCTTTATTTTGAGTTTGTTTGTCTGGGTCTCTCTTTCTTGACCTGTTAGGAGTTTGGGGGGCAACTTTGATCTCTGAAGCCAACAGCATCCCTTCCTTGTTCGGTTATTGTGCTCTCCTTTTCAGTTTGCCTTTTCTTTGGAATTCGATATACCTCCTTTAGGTCTTTTCAACTGTCCAGGAGCTTGGTGGCCAAATCACTTATATCTACTGTTTTATGTGGCTGTTCCTGGCTCTTCTCACTCTCCACATCAGGTATACCCTCCTCTTCATCTTGGGATGGTGTTTCCTCAGCAATAGGTTCGGCTAGTTTTGTGCCATTGCTCTCTTTAGGCTCTATTTCAGTGTCAGCCTCTGGTTCAGATGTGGGTAGCTTAATGGCCTCCACAGCAATTTCACTATCAACTTTGATTCAGGCAGCTGTTGTGTGAGTAGCTGTTTTTCCTCTTCTTCTATAGGGACGTTTTCTAACTGGTCAAGGTCCTCTTTGCCATCCTTGCCTTCTAGCTCACTGATAGCATCAGAGATCGCACTGTCCATGCCATTTTCACTTATAATTTTAAGTCTGCAAAACATTAGCTTCTTGGGGGTGTCTGTGTCAGCTTCTATGCTCAGCTTAGAGAACGTGTGTGAGCACGTGATGTATTCTCGGTAGAATACCCATCTCCTTCTCTCAGCTGAGGGACAGCAGTCTTGGTTTGAGACCAACATTGAGTAATAGGAAGTACTTTGCTTTCCTCCAACATATTTTTAGTAGGAATGGGTAAATGTTCCAAAGTCTTTATAATCTCTTCCTGAAACTTCTGGTTACTTTCCCGGCCATCACATAGTTCTTCCATCCAGATCCACAACAAAGGCAGCCCATGACGTTCCAGAAAGGACTTCAGGCAAGACTGTGAATGTGTGTTCTGTATGAGCTTGAGACAGGTAAGTTTCTGTTCCAAAGTTTCAATTCTAACCATTAGCCAGGATAAGCTGAGCACCTGGTTTTTATCAGAGAGACCCTCACCATTCTCCATCAGAGCTTCTAGCTCTCCATCCACCAAATCCTTCTTCCGAGATCGTTCTTTCTTCATTTTCCCTCCTGCTGCTCTGATGTTGACTCTGTTCTCTCCTCACAGGTAACCCCGGCAATTAGCCAACCCACAGAAACATCTCTGTGCTTCCTTCCTGAACTGATAGTCAAATGTTAACTCTGAGCCTGAAGGAACCAGTTTGGTGGTAAAAATCCCAACTCTCAGTTGTCCGTTCACAGTCCATTTTCGAGTCTCACAGTTTGGTTCATAGCTGTGATTCATAAACGGGAGCAATTTCCTTTTTGAGGGGCATCTATTATCTCATCATTCTTCAGGGCCATGAAATAGTAGTGGATGTTTTTGTTTCGTGCATACTCCTTTACCCGGGCTTTAAACTCTTTATGATCAAGTACCTCTTCACAATATTCCAGGACAAAGGTGTTCGAAGGAAGGTCTTTAGCAGGTCTCAAGCCCCAGCCTTTCTTTTCTGTGAGTATGACTTCCACATCTGCATGCTGTTTTCTTTGAAACCGTCTATTGGAACAATAATCCCCATTTGGACAACGAGAAGAACATTCAATCATGAGAAGATGAATAAGACAATCTTTCCCACATGCTATTTCACCTTGAGCTCTTTCATCTTTAGAAAGAGGTGTACACTCACACTGCATTCGCTTAATATCCCGATGGGATTTAGTCTTCTTTCTTTCTGTTAAATAAACATTTTATTCAATCAGATCAAAGTAAGAAGGCATCTTCCCTTGTTTGGCACACTCCTTCCACCACTCTGGGTCCCTGAAGTCCTTCATGACACACAAAGGCCCAACCAATGCTGAGCTTAGAGGCACTGCTGTCTCTCCCTGCTCTACCTCCACTCTAACTTTCTTTCTGTCTTGAAGCTCACCATCACTTTCAGAATCACTCCCCAATTCCTGTCTCCTTTTTTTAAGAGGCCCTCTATCTTTCATATCATTTTTTTCTAAGTTTTCAAAAGATCTTTCTCCTCATTCACAGCTAAAGAGTCCTTAATGGAATTGTTGCTTATTTCAGGTGCTTACACTGACCCCTTGTCCTTCTGAAGGGACAGAAAAAAAATATTGGGCTGGCCTGAAAAGTGAGATCCTCCACGTTGATCCCAATTCTCCTCCTCTTCACGGTCATCTGTTAAGGAATCTGGTACCTGCCCTTGAATTCGGTCATACACAACCCCAGTTCCAGGTGGTCTACCTGCTGATCTTGGATCCCAGTAGCCATTGCCTTGCCAGTAATTACCTGTCCCACTATACTGTTCTGCACTTTGCTGATACTTGTGTCCACCACAGGCTCCATAGCTGCTATCAGGTTGCTGGTATGTGATAGTAGGCTTTTCTTGTTGAGAGAAGTCCCACCCTAGATTTCTGAGCTCTTCTGATGATGAACGGAAACCATCCACTTGGGAGATCTCACAAGAAGAAAAATTTGACTCTGTTTTTCCCAGTCTACTATCTGGCCTGTTAGGGAAAGTGGTCTGTTGCCAAGACTTACTTGAGACATCTTCAAAATCATCAGAAGAATAAACTGGCAGCTCTTCTTTCTGCCTAGAAGTTATTTTGGCTTTCACTGCTTCCTCAGAGTTTGGATGACCTAGAGGATCATATTTTATGTCTGTATGACTGTAATATCAACCCCATCACTCTGAGGATGAGCAATTTCAGACAGGTGATTATCTATCTGTTTTTGGCTGGGCTGTGTAAAAGAGATTTCTGAATTCTTCTCTGTTGCTTCATGAAAGAAGAACTTCTCAGTTTGAGGACAGGCTTTACTTGCTATACTCTCAAATTTTTCCTCATATGAATGCCTCCTTGGCTCCAATCGCTCATCTTCCCAGTAGTCAGAATAGTGTCTGTAACTTTGACTGCTCCGAGAAGAACAAGGACTTGTTTCTTCCATGGGAAAGTAGAATTCTTTGGCACAACCACAACAGACTGAAGACAGTTTCTTGGGATACTGCTATCATCAAAATCTGTATCTTCCGAATCACTTTCATCACTTGAACTTTTGGAAGAACCAGAATAATCTTCATGGACAGTGGATACAACCTCTGAGGCATGACCACTACTGTCACATTTTAAGGTATATGTTACACCATCACTGTCCTCCATGATTAAATTCAAATCTCAAGAAGAAAATACAACTTCTGAGTCATCAGAAGTACGTGCATGTCCTCTTCCACCTTCTTCATCTAAAGAGATTTCTGGTCTTCCTCTTCTATCAGGCAGTATGGAGTTCCCTTTTTCTTGAGTCTCTTGCACACATTTCCCAGATAGTCCATTATTATGCCTGTTTTCCCAGGAAGCAAATCCTCTTCCTGAATGAGGAAGACCACTAGCTACTTGTATTATTTCTTTCTCTGCATGCTTTAAATAACTCTGAGCTTTTACTCTTCAGCACAGCATTCAAAACTGGAGATGTATTCTCTCCACATTGCAAGAGAGTTAAACTGTCTACGTTTGTCCCTCGTGTAAGACTCTGAAGAGATGAAGCAATACATGAGCTCCCTGTAGGTGGAAATAAATCATCAAAATGATTAACAGAAGCTGAACTAGTACTACCAACACTCTGCATATATTCTCCACATGCAAATTTTGAGTGCTGATCTGTCAGACTTCCATTATCACATATAACTGTTTTTGATTTCAAATGCACATTCATAAAGCTATTTGAAGAAATCTTCGTTACTAACGGCTCAGTATTTTCAGCTCCGAATGACACAAAGAAGGGCAGTTGTCATTTGAAGTACAGTATATATCTGAATCTTTGCTTTTACATCAAGAAACTCTCACATCAACTGGTTCTTTAACTATTGTTTTGGAATAATCTATAGTCATAACTGGCAAAGATATGAGGTGATCCTGGTGTGGTGACACTGGAGGTTCTGTTTCTCTAAATGGGCTTTCTGACTTACTATGCTGCATGCAAGTATCATCCAAGTTTTTTTCTTTACATCTATTAATGTTTTGAAATCCATTTGATGAAAGCATGCACGTTTTGACCAAAGGGGATACCTCTGATCCATTCACACTATCATCAGAAGACATCAAAACAGTGTCACATTTAGAAGTGCAAAATGTTGCCAAATCAGATTCTGCCCCAGGAGATCCGTTTATATTAAATTCGGTGGGACAATAACTTCTTAATTGATCATTCTTCACTTTACATAAAGAGTCTAATTCCTTAATACTGTCATAGCTATCATGTCCTATAAATTCAGACTTAAAAACAGGTGATTCATCTAGCTTTTTAAAAGTAGGTGAATCATTTAATCGATTTGATGGAGATGGCGACCCAATCTTCTCTCTTTCAGGAACTTTACTAATCACTCTTAATTCACTACCTTTTGAACAAGGAGTCTGTAAACTAAAAGAATGAGACTGTTTGATTTCCTCATTCAATTCTGTACAACATAAAGAATTTTTAAATTTATCAGACTTGGTTGCAGGTTTTGAAGGGCAGACTTATAATGGGAAGCACTCTTACTGTGCTTGGAATATGATGACCCGCGTCGGAATCCCTGTTCATTAGTGGGAGAATAACATATTTTCATTGCTTCATTTTCTGAAGTCCTTTTGGATTCTCCTTCTAATTTTGAAGAATCCTTTCCTCTTTTTTCCATCTCTAAGTAAGAGGACTCAGTTTGACAGTCTCCATCAGATTTAGAATAGGAGGATGGCGTCTTATGTCTCTGTAAGAGCAAGGAGGAGACAAGGTGCGCCTTGAGTATGTCTTCTTATACTAACCATCCGAGTCAGAACTTTGTCTTGACCTGTTATCTGTATATGGCAGAGACTAGCGTGCCCTCTCTCGATAAGGGGAACTCCTATGGTAACAACCATCATAATGAGAGTCGTCATAATGGGATCGTTCTGACCGAGAATAGGGTGAAGTAGTTCTAGAACCTCTGTCAGATCTAAAACGAAACCTGCTCTACCTTCGCTCTCTCTCTGGTCTACAGCGAGAAGATATATAACAAGTATCTCTTTCAAGTTTTGAGTAGCTAAAATATTTATCATCTCTCTCTGTTTTAGATTGTGAAGATTTGAGGAGCTCTGCTTAATGTGTAATGCAGATGCACACTGGACATTAGGGAGGGAGAAGGCCCGAACAGAATTCTGTGTTTAATTTTTTTTGTCCTGCCTTTAAATTTTATTCCAGCAGAGGTATGAATGCCAGAGGGGGATCCTCTTCCAAGCTTGCCTTTTTTGGGTGCTCTCCCTCTGCCCTAGGGTACTGTTAAGAGTTCTCAACATGCAGTCATCACTCAGCATGAGCAAGGAATTGGTTCTAAGGCTCCCCCTGCCCCCCCCAGTCCCCTGTGATTGCTGAAATCTCTTATATAAAATGGAGTAATACAGTCTGCCCTCAGTACCCCGGGGCTCCACATTGGAGGATTCTGCATCCAAGGATTCAATCTACTGCAATTCAATTTACGGTTGGTTGAATCCAGGGTGCAGAACCCATCGATACAGAGGGGTAATTGTATTTATTTCACTCTATTATAGCTTAACATTTCTGGTTAAATTTACCGTGGTCTGTCTCCTGGTTGGACCTAGATTGGTAGAGGTGTGATGACTTGTTTGAGTTTGGGACAAATAAGTGAGCATGAGTAGCACTTTCTCCCCTCTCTTTGGGAATAAGCTGCACACAGAAAGCATGCATTGGGCCCCATTTCTCCATAAATATTACAAGGGCAGGTGGCAAAATAGTCTGTGTCCAGTGCTGTCTGTGGCTGGATGCATATGTCTGTATCATTATGGGCCTCAGTGTAAGGAAGCCCTCTTTTACACAGATATAAGGCTGAAATTAGAGAATGAGCATTATTAGTAATAAAGACAATACATCATGTTCCACATACCTCTTGTCTACTTATGAATTACTTTAGAACCTGGGTGAGGAAGAGGTTAACATGCTTCACTTAAGGGAAGAATCTTATTACTATTTCTTTTGACAAGTTGAGTGTGAATTGGTTTTATCACTTCCTAGGCTTGTTCTATTCATAATTAACATATATTGAAACTTACATTAATATAAACAGACAATCCTGCAATATTTGCTGTCAGAAAATAGATAAGGGACAACCTTCAAATCCAACTTTTGTGTAGTTGGGCCTTCAACTATAAGCAGGTTTTAGTTATTTTTCTAAGTTTCTTATGCTTTTCATGGTGAGTTGAATATCTTTATTATAAAAAAAAGGTTTCTCTGTAAAACTAAACATTTTAAAGAACATATACAACATACATAAGGGTCTCAAAATGCTCACTTTTCATAAAAATGACATCTATTTCCATAGATGAGTTCATCAACATCCTGACAGCTGATGGAAAAGTGACACATAGGCTTTAGGGTCTAGATCACAGATTCTGTCACCTAGGAAGCTTTCAAGTACAGCAAGTAATAGAAAAACCCAACTGAGAATGGCTTACATAGAGTGAACCAATTAACTTCCTTTGAAACTACAGAGATACATGTTGCTAGGAGTGAAACTAGAAGCTCACATAATGTGACTTAGAACCTAGTTTCTTTCAGTTTTTAACTGTCCCTTCCCTGCTGTTGACTGTTTTTGGACAAACTCCCTCCCTCCCCCCACCCCCCAGTTCATAATCCTAAACTGACTTTGAGGAACTCTAAGAATTACATGAATCCTTTTTGTGAAACAAAGAGAATCTATATCATATATTCAGCGAAAGTGTCTAAGAGTTACTGATTGGACCAACTTAGGTAATCGTGCCAATTCCAAAACATTCAGAGATGATACATTCAGATTGGCTCTATGAATCAGGGCCTTTCTCTGGGGCAGGTGAGGCCCATTTTCCATCTAAATCACAACTGTGAGAATGGAGGGACGGGGTAGGTACTGAAAAGAAATTCAGGCTATTACTCCAAGAAGGAAGAAAAATAGATACTGGACAGCCATATAACAGGTATTCATTATAGGTACTTCCAGAGTCTATTTCCTATTTACTCAAAGAAATTTAAGACTTTAGGTAGCCCCCAAATTCACATATTTTCTGCATGTTACCTAACATATTTTTAGAAAATAAAAAGGTAAAATAATGTGAAATGATTTAATTTCTATAAGTGATCTTATAATCAAAGAGACCTTGCTACAAAAGTGAAACTTTATCTAGAGATTTTATATTCAGTAAAGTGTTCACATTCAAGAGCAAATTCTCATTCTGATGATTCATGAAGTCACTTGTGATATTCCTTCTTTAGTGTGGTGTTTATATAAAAACATGAGTCTCTAAAATTGCCATGGCAAAAACACATTTTGAAGCTTGATAGCCTTCTTTTCACAAAGCATGGTTTCCATCATTGTCTTGGATCACACTGTACCTTATGTTCATTCTCTGGTACAGAGCTCCAGCAGCTTTTTTTTTTTTTTTTTTTTTTTTTTTTTTTTTTGCTTTTTTTCTTGCCCTGCATCTTAATCTTCAAGCATTCTCCTACAGTCATGTTCTGGTTTTCCCTTTGTCAGCCTCCACCACTTCCACTCCCTCCTAGATTCCTAGTACTTTTTTCAAGCTAAAGTTCTTTACATTTAACTGCTGAAATCCAAGAAAGAGCCTGTAGTGAAATGAAGACTTGCAGTTTTCCCCACCTGCTTAGTTGCTTGCATTCTGTCTTCAGCCACTACAGTTTGAATCTGCCTCAAGTAATCAGTGGCATTAATCTTTATCCTACCAAAATATTTACGTGGTTGATAACCCCTTTTTCTTTGATCCTCTTATCTGATTGGTCTTCCTCTGTCACTCCTAAGACATAGCCATGTCTTTCTGTTCTATTAATTTCTCTCACTGCTCTTTTATGCATCAAATAAACAGGTTAAGTAAGGCTCT
The DNA here is from genome assembly GCF_949774975.1 of Lagenorhynchus albirostris. Classification (NCBI taxonomy): domain Eukaryota; kingdom Metazoa; phylum Chordata; class Mammalia; order Artiodactyla; family Delphinidae; genus Lagenorhynchus; species Lagenorhynchus albirostris. The sequence continues at coordinate 37,986,436 of NC_083111.1, read as the reverse complement.
GAAAGTACTCACCTTTCTGGTCTCAATCTTTCAACTTCCTCTTCCATTTCTTTTTCCATTACCACATTGACTATTTACTGCTCAAGACATGTCATCTGTGCTTTTCTCCAAGGTTCCCTTGGAAATATTTTCCTTCAAGGCTCAGCTTAAATATTTTCCCTCCATGAACCCTGCGCTAGTTTCTCCAAACTTGAACTACCTCCGATTCCGTTAACCAGGTCCGTGTTCTATCACCAGCTCTTGACCGAATATTTGCGAAAGCTCTCTAGCTAGTATCCCTGCTTCTTGCCTGTCTTCTACTTATTTCTCCATACTACCACTAGAACTGTCTCTCATACAATCTGAACCCCTCACCATGGCCTATAAGATCTGGCTCCTGCTAATGTCTATTGGTCCAGGAACTGTGCTGAGAACTTTACTTGAATTAATCCATTTAATCCTATGAGCTACATACTCTTTTAATTTTTTACAACTTTATTGGAGTATAATTGCTTTACAATGTTGCTTTAGTTTCTGCTGTATAACAAAGTGAATCAGCTATATGTATACATATATCCCCATATCCCTTCCCTCTTGAGCCTCTCTCTCCTCCCTATCCCACCCTCTAGGTGGTCACAAAGCACCGAGCTGATCTCCCTGTGCTATGCGGCTGCTTCCCACTAGCTATCTATTTTACATTTGGTAGTGCATGTATGTGCATGACACTCTCTCACTTCGTCCCAGCTTCCCCTTCCCCCTCCCTGTGTCCTCAAGTCCATTCTCTATGTCTGTGTATTTACTCCTGTCTTGCCCCTAGGTTCATCAGAACCATTTTTTTTTAAGATTCCATATATATGTGTTAGCATATGGTATTTGTTTTCCTCTTTCTGACTTACTTCACTCTGTATGACAGACTCTAGGTCCACCCACCTCACTACAAATAACTCAATTTTGTTTCTTTTTATGGCTGAGTAATATTCCATTGTATATATGTGCCATATCTTCTTTATCCATTCATCTCTCAATGGACACTTAGGTTGCTTCCATCTCCGGGCTATTGTAAATAGAGCTGCAGTGCACATTTTGGTACATGACTCTTTTTGAATTATGGTTTTCTCCAGGTATATGCCCAGTAATGGGATTGCTGGGTCATATGGTAGTTCTATTTTTAGTTTTTTTGGTCTCCATTTTTAAATTTTTTTTTAATTAATTAATTTATTTGTTCTTATTTTTGGTTGTGTTGGGTCTTCGTTGTGGTGCGCGGGCTTCTCATTGCGGTGGCTTCTCTTTTTGTGGAGCATGGGCTCTAGGCACGCGGGCCTCAGCAGTTGTGGCACACGGGCTCAGTAGTTGTGGCTCGCGGGCCCTAGAGTGCAGGCTCAGCAGTTGTGGCGCACAAGCTCAGCTGCTCCGCGGCATGTGGGATCTTCCCGGACCAGGGCTCGAACCCGTGTCCCCTGCCTTGAAAGGCAGATTCTTAACCACTGCACCACCAGGGAAGCCCTATTTTTAGTTTTTAAGGAAACTCCATACTGTTCTCCATAGTGGCTGTATCAATTTACATTCCCACCAACAGTGCAAGAGGGTTCCCTTTTCTCTACACCCTCTCTGGCATTTATTGTTTCTAGATTTTTTGATGATGGCTATTCTGACTGGTGTGAGATGATATCTCATTGTAGTTTTGATTTGCATTTCTCTAATGATTAATGATGGTTAGCATTCTTTCATGTGTTTGTTGGCAGTCTGTATATCTTCTCTGGAGAAATGTCTTCTTAGGTCTTCTGCCCATTGTTGGATTGGGTTGTCTTTTGTTATTGAGCTGCATGAGCTGCTTATAAATTTTGGAGATTAATCCTTTGTCAGTTGGATGCATTTGCAAATATTTTCTTCCATTCCGAGGGTTGTCTTTTGGTCTTGTTTATGGTTTCCTTTGCTGTGCAAATGCTTTGAAGTTTCATTAGGTTCCCTTTGTTTATTTTTGTTTTTATTTCCATTTCTCTAGAAGGTGGGTCAAAAAGGATCTTGCTGTGATTTATGTAATAGAGTGTTCTGCCTATAGTGTCTGGCCTTACATTTAGGTCTTTAATCCATTTTGAGCTTATTTTTGTGTATGGTGTTAGAAGTGATCTAATCTCATACTTTTACATGTACCTGTCCAGTTTTCCCAGCACAACTTATTGAAGAGACTGTCCTTTCTCCACTGTACATTCCTGCCTCCTTTATCAAAGATAAGGTGACCATATGTGCGTGGGTTTATCTCTGGGCTTTCTATCCTCTTCCGTTGATCTCTCTTTCTGTTTCTGTGCCAGTACCATACTGTCTTGATTACTGTAGCTTTGTAGTATAGTCTGAAGTTAGGGAGCCTGATTCCTCCAGCTCCGTTTTTCATTCTCAAGATTGCTTTGGCTATTCGGGATCTTTGGTGTTTCCATATAAATTGTGAAATTTTTTGTTGTAGTTCTGTGAAAAATGCCAGTGGTAGTTTGATAGGGCTTGCATTGAATCTGTAGATTGTTTTGGGTAGTAGAGTCATTTTCACAATGTTGATTCTTCCAATCCAAGAACATGGTATATCTCTCCATCTATTTGTATCATCTTTAATTTCTTTCAACAGTTTTGTATAATTTTCTGCATACAGGTATTTTGTCTCCTTAGGTAGGTTTATTCCTAGGTATTTTATTCTTTTCATTGCAATGGTAAATGGGAGTGTTTTCTTAATTTCACTTTAAGATTTTTCATCATTAGTGTATAGGAATGCCAGAGATTTCTGTGCATTAATTTTGTATCCTGCTACTTTGCCAAGTTCATTGATTAGCTCTAGTATTTTTCTGGTAGCATCTTTAGGATTCTCTATGTATAGTATCATGCCATCTGAAAACATGACAGCTTTACTTCTTCTTTTCCTATTTGGATTCCTTTTATTTTCTTTTCTTCTCCATTTGCTGTGGCTAAAACTTCCAAAACTATCTTGAATAAGAGTGGTGAGTGTGGGCAACCTTGTCTTGTTCCTGAACTTAGTGGAAATGCTTTCAGTTTTTGACCGTTGAAGATGATGTTGGCTGTGGGTTTGTCATATATGGCCTTTATTATGTTGACGAAAGTTCCCTGTATGCCTACTTTCTGCAGGGCTTTTTATCATAAATGGGTGTTAAATTTTCTCCAGAGCTTTCTCTGCATCTGTTGAGATGAATATATGGTTTTTCTCCTTCAATTTTTTAATATGGTGTATCAAGTTGATTGATTTGCATATATTGAAGTATCCTTGCATTCCTGGGTTAAACCCCACTTGATCATAGTGTATGATCCTTTTAATGTGCTGTTGGATTCTGTTTGCTGGTATTTTGTTGACAATTTTTGCATTTATGTTCATCAGTGATATTGGCCTGTAGTTTTCTTTCTTTGTGACATCCTTGTCTGGTTTTGGTATCAGGGTGATGGTGGCCTCATAGAATGAGTTTCGGATTGTTCTTCCTTCTGCTACATTTTGGAAGACTTTGAGAAGGGTAAGTGTTCACTCTTCTCTAAATGTTTGATAGATTCGCCTGTGAAGCCATCTGGTCCTGGGCTTTTGTTTGTTGGAAGATTTTTAATCACAGTTTCAATTTCAGTGCTTGTGATTGGCCTGTTCATATTTTCTATTTCTTCCTGATTCAGTCTTGGCAGGTTGTGCATTTCTAGAACTTGTTCATTTATTCCAGGTTGTCCATGTTTTTTGCATATAGTTGCTTGTAGTAATCTCTCATGATCTTTTGTATTTCTGCAGTGTCAGTTGTTACTTCTCCTTTTTCATTTCTAATTCTATTGATTTGAGTCTTCTCTCTTTTTTTCTTGATGAGAGTGACTAATGGTTTTTCAATTTTGTTTATCTTCTCAAAGAACCATATTTTAGTTTTATTGATCTTTGCTATCGTTTCCTGCATTTCTTTTTCATTTATTTCTTATCTGATCTTTATGATTTCTTTCCTTCTGCTAACGTTGGGGTTTTTTGTTCTTCTTTCTCTAATTGCTTTAGGTGCAAGGTTAGGTTGTTTATTCGAGATGTTTCCTGTTTCTTAAGGTAGGATTGTATTGCTATAAACTTCCCTCTTAGAACTGCTTTTGCTGCATCCCATAGGTTTTGGGTCGTCATGTCTCCACTGTCATTTTTTCTAAGTATTTTTTGATTTCCTCTTTGATTTCTTCAGTGATCACTATTATTAAGTAGTGTACTCTTTAGCCTCCATGTGTTTGTATTTTTTACAGATATTTTCCTGTAAGTGATATCTAGTCTCATAGCGTTTTGGTCGGAAAAGATACTTGATATGATTTCAATTTTCTTAAATTTACCAAGTCTTGATTTGTGACCCAAGATATGATCTATCCTGGAGAATGTTCCATGAGCACTTGAGAAAAATGTGTATTCTGTTGTTTTTGGATGGAATGTCCTATAAATATCAATTAAGTCCATCTTGCTTAATGTATCATTTAAAGCTGTGTTTCCTTATTTATTTTCATTTTGGATGATCTGTCCATTGCTGAAAGTGGGGTGTTAAAATCCCCTACTATGATTGTGTTACTTTTGATCTCCCCTTTTATGGCGGTTAGTATTTGCCTTATGTATTGAGTTGCTCCTCTGTTGGGTGCATGAATATTTACAATTGTTATATCTTCTTCTTGGATCGATCCCTTGATCATTATGTAGTGTCCTTCTTTGTCTCTTGTAATAGTGTTTATTTTAAACTCTATTTTTTCTGATATGAGGATTGCTACTCCAGCTTTCTTTTGATTTCCATTTGCATGGAATATCTTTTTCCATCCCCTTACTTTCAGTCTGTATGTGTCCCTAGGTCTGAAGTGGGTCTCTTGTAGACAGCATATATATGGGTCTTGTTTTTGTATACATTCAGCCAGTCTGTGTCTTTTGGTGGGAGCATTTAATCTAATTACTATTAAGGTAATTATCGATATGTATGTTCCTATTCCCCTTTTCTTAAGTGTTTTGGGTTTGTTATTGTAGGTCTGTTCCTTGTCTTTTGTTTCTTGCCTAGAGAAGTTCCTTTCGCATTTGTTGTAAAGCTGGTTTGGTAGTGCTGAACTCTCTCAGCTTTTCCTTGTCTGTAAAGGTTTTAATTTCTTCATCAAATCTGAATGAGATCCTTGCTGGGTAGAGTAATCATGATTGTTGGTTTTTCTCCTTCATCACTTTAAATATGTCCTGCCACTCCCTTCTGGCTTGCAGAGTTTCTGCTGAAAGATCAGCTGTTAACCTTATGGGGATTCCCTTGTGTGTTATTTGTTGTTTTTCCCTTGCTGCTTTTAATATGTTTTCTTTGTATTTAATTTTTGATAGTTTGATTAACATGTGTCTTGGCATGTTTCTCCTTGGATTTATCCTGTGTGGGACTCTCTGTGCTTCCTGGACTTGATTAACTATTTTCTTTCCCATATTAGGGAAGTTTTCAACTATCATCTCTTCAAATATTTTCTCAGTCCCTTTCTTTTTTTCTTCTGCTTCTGTGACCCTTATAATTCGAATGTTGGTGCATTTAATGTTGTCCCAGATGTCTCTGAGACTGTCCTCAGTTCTTTTCATTCTTTTTTCTTTATTCTGCTCTGCAGTAGTTATTTCCACTGTTTTGTTTTTCAGGTCACTTATCCGTTCATCTGCCACCGTTATTCTGCTATTGATACCTTCTAGTGTATTTTTAATTTCATTTATTGTGTTGCTCATCATTGCTTATTCCTCTTTTCAATGTTTCTTGCATTTTCTCTATTCTATTTCCAAGATTTTGGATCATCTTTACTATCCTTTTTCTGAATTCTTTTTCAGGTAGACTGCCTATTTCCTCTTCATTTGTTAGGTCTGGTGGGTTTTTATCTTACTCCTTCATCTGCTGTGTGTTTTTCTGTCTTCTCATTTTGCTTATCTTACTGTGTTTGGGGTCTCCTTTTTGCAGGCTGTAGGTCCATATTTCCCATTGTTTTTGGTGTCTGTCTCCAGTGGCTAAAGTTGGTTCAGTGGGTTGTGTGGTCTTCCTGGTGGCGGGGACTAGTGCCTATGGTCTGGTGGATGAGGCTGGATCTTGTCTTTCTGGTGGGTAGGTCCACCTCTGGTGGTGTGTTTTGGGGTGTCTGTGGCCTTATTATTATTTTAGGCAGCCTCTCTGCTAATGGGTGGGGTTGTGTTCCTGTCTTGCTAGTTGTTTGGCATAGGGTGTCCAGCACTGTAGCTTGCTGGTCGTTGAGTGAAGCTGGGTGTTGGTGTCGAGATGGAGATCTCCTGGAAATTTTTGCCATTTGATATTACGTGGAGCTGGGAGGTCTCTTGTAGACCAGTGTCCTGAAGTTGGCTCTCCCACGTCAGAGGCACAGCACTGACTCCTATTTGCAGCACCAAGAGCCTTTCATCCACACGGCTCAGAATAAAAGGGAGAAAAAGTAGAAAGAAGGAGGATAAAATAAAATAAAGTAAGATGAAATAAAATAAAGTTATTAAAATAAAAATTATTAAGAAAAAGAAATTTTTTAAGTAAGAAAACAAAAAATGGATGTAGAGAAGCCTAGGACAAATGGTGAAAGCAATGCTATAGAGACAAAATCTCACACAGAAGCATACACATACACACTCACAAAAGCAAGAAAAGGGAAAAAAATAATATATCTTGCTCTCAAAGTCCACCTCCTGAATTTGGGATGATTCATTGTCTATTCAGGTATTCCACAGATGCAGGTACATCAAGTTGATTGTGGAGCTTTAATCCGCTGCTCCTTAGGCTGCTGGGAGAGATTTCCCTTTACTCTTCTTTGTTCACACAGCTCCCTGGGCTCAGTTTTGGATTTGGTCCCGCCGCTACGTGTAGGTCGCTGGAGGGCGTCTGTTCTTCGCTCAGACAGGACGGGGTTAAAGGAGCCGCTGATTCGGGGGCTCTGGCTCACTCAGGCCCGGGGGAGGGAGGGGCACGGATGTGGGGCGAGCCTGCAGCGGCAGAGGCTGGCATGACGTTGCACCAGCCTGAGGCACACCGTGCGTTCTCCTGGGTAAGTTGTCCCTGGATTCCGGGACCCTGGCAGTGGCGGGCTGCACAGGCTCCCAGGAGGGGGTATGCGGATAGTGACCTGTGCTCGCACACATGCTTCTTAGTGGCGGCAGCAGAGGTCTTAGCATCTCATGCCGGTCTCTGGGGTCCGTGCTGATAGCCGCGGCTCGCGCCAGTCTCTGGAGCTCTTTTAAGCAGCACTGTTAATCCCCTCTCCTCGCTCACCAGGAGACAAAGAGGGAAGAAAAAGTCTCTTGCATCTTAGGCAGGTCCAGACTTTTTCCCGGACTCCCTCCTGGCTAGCCGTGGCGCACTAACCCCTTCAGGCTGTGTTCATGCTGCCAGTCCTCTCCCTGCAATCCAACCAAAGCCTGAGCCTCAGCCCCCCCCCCCCCCCCCCCCCCGCCCGCCCCAGCGGGTGAGCAGATAAGCCTCTCGGGCTGGTGAGTGCTGGTCGGCACCGATCCTCTGTGCGGGAATCTCTCCGCTTTGCCCTCCGCACCCCTGTTGCTGCGCTCTCCTCCGTGGCTCGAAGCTTTTCCCCTCCGCCACCCACAGTCTCTGCCCACGAAGGGGCTTCCTAGTCTGTGGAAACTTTTCCTCCTTCACAGCTCCCTCCCAGTGGTGCAGGTCCCATCCCTATTCTTTTGTCTCTGTTTTTTCTTTATTCTTTTGCCCTACCCAGGTACGTGGGGGCGTTTCTTGCTTTTTTGGGAAGTCTGAGGCCTTATGCCTGCATTCAGTAGGTGTTCTGTAAGAGTTGTTCCACATGTAGATGTATTTTTGATGTATTTGTCAGGGGAAAGTTGATCTCCACATCTTAGTCCTCTGCCATCTTGAAAGTCCTCCTGCAATTTTTTTTTTTGCGGTACGTGGGCCTCTCCCTGTTGTGGCCTCTCCCGTTGCAGAGCACAGGCTCCGGACGCGAAGGCTCAGCGGCCATGGCTCACAGGCCCAGCCGCTCCGCGGCATGTGGGATCCTCCCAGACTGGGGCACGAACCTGTGTCCCCTGCATCGGCAGGTGGACTCTCAACGACTGCGCCACCAGGGTAGCCCCTGCAATTTGTTTTTATTTCATATTTCTTTGCTCTAGGTTCAACATTAAGTAAAGGATATAAGGATCTATGACATGCAAATAAAAGAAGGTTTGCTTTATTCTAATACAGAAGTAAAAAGCTAATTAAAAAAAATTTGTTTCTAAAGGTTGAAGTCAAGGAAAAATGATGGAAAAACCTGACTTGTTTACCAGTCCATATTCTTTATTTCTTAAAATCTTTTTTATATGTTCATCTTACATGCAAATGTATAATGCTTGTTTTCCCACTCAGCCTCACACACATCCTGGAATCCCCTGTGTGCTATCAGCCTGGGAATATAGTCCTTTAAGGTTTTGCTGTCTCTGTTCATTGCATATACTATAGCTTTGTACATGTTTATTTTGTAAACATGTGTTCAGTTATATGTGTTCAGGCAGGAATTCAATACGTGATTCTCATTCTTGCTTTTCAAGAGAATTCTCCTGAGGGGAGAAAAAACAATGTACATGTTTCTCTTCTTATTTGACAAAACCACAAACAATCCTGGATTTAGACCCTTACAAGGAAATATGTTCCACACAAAGTAAGAGTGAAGGACTATCGTTGTTTCTCTTCTAGCTTTTGAAACTGATTGACTTTTATTATGAGAAAATATAGGCAGCATAGCATTAACTCTAAAATCAAGAGGTCTTTTGTGCTCAATTGCCAGGTGGAAGGGACAGAGCATTTACAGACAAGTAAAATTTCTTAGCAGAGGCATGATGGGGTCGTGGTCATACTTTGTGTTTAAGAATTGTATAATATTTTCATGTTGGGGCTCAGTTAAGAAAAGTATCCATGTCCTTGAGCACAGGGAAAAAAGATAAACTGTTTAAAATTCAAGTTTAGGGGGCTTCCCTGGTGGCGCAGTGGTTGAGAGTCCGCCTGACGATGCAGGGGACACGGGTTTGTGTCCCAGTCTGAGAAGATCCCACATGCCGCGGAGAGGCTGGGCCTGTGAGCCATGGCCACTGAGCCTGCGCATCCGGAGCCTGTGCTCTGCAACGGGAGAGGCCACAACAGTGAGAGGCCCGTGTACCACAAAAAAAAAAAAAGGAAAAATAATCCATTTTAGGGGAAAATGACGTGACTTGTGGAGAAATATCCAACTTCAAGTCAGTTCCTGGGCACATAAGTGCATGAAGTTCATAAAAAAGTCCCCACCAACCAATTGTGATTACTCTCTGCCTTTAATTAATTTTCAACTGATGTGGAACTCAAGATATTATCAGCCTCTGCTTTACTGAGGTAGACAGTTGGGCAATACAGTAGAGGGCAGAAAATGAACAAAAAAAATCAGAATGATGAATAGAGAATGCTGCTTGAAAAACTTAAAATTTTTTTTGATATGGTCTTTGTTGGACATTTTTCCCCCTTATCTGCTTGTATTTTCACTTTCAAGTTGATAACTCCCAGACTGAGTTGAAACACGATGATGTTTCTGCCATTCTCTTCGGAGTTCATTGTGACTTTTTTTTATCATCAGCAGAAATAGAGGGAGACTGAATTAAATGGGAGCTGCAGAACTTGTGTGTGTGATAACAATACAAATGGATTTTCTCTAACAGAGAAAAACAGCTGTCTCCATTATTTGAATGCTTCACCTTTCTCCATTCCATTAATTGGGTCTTTGATCACAAGCTGAGGTGGAGAGGCCCTGATAAGGAATAGGTTATTAGTAAAGTAGCCTAAAGGAATGAATTGGGCCTGGTACTTGCTGCAGAAGATGAGATAAACTCATAATGCCTGTGGATGTGAGTGGTGGAGAGTGATAGGGCCTCGGACTGCCCTGAACTGCTTGCAAAGGGAGAAGACTAATACTCTAGTGCTATGATAGCTAATGCAGGATATAAATTTAGCTCCCGGGAATGGAATAGGATAGAAATTCCATAAAGAGTTTTCTGTAAATGGCTTACACTTTTATATCAAACTGTGGCAGAGTAGTTGCTAAAAAAATAAAATAAAATAGTTTCTTGATCTCACTATATGTTGAATACAACTGAAATCTTTCATATAAAATGAGGAAAAATGACTGTTAAATTTGTTCCCCAAGACATTAATAAGAGCACCCTTTGAAGTGTGGTAAAGCTAAATTGGAGGAATTAAATTTGATTGAATCTAAGCCTGTTTATTTTTCATTTCTGCAGAGTGAGTGTTGAGTGATTTGTAATACATCATTGGAAATCTTCAGGAACTTGCTATCATGTAATCCATTTTTTTTCGCTGAAGAATACAACCGCAGGGGACAAGGCCATATTGGTTTGTTGTTAATGTACTGGAAAGAGGTACTATGGAGAAAACAGTTAATATTAAATTATGAACACAAGGTTATCTTTCTGCCGCACATGCTCCACTGCCCTAGGCAGGGGTAATCTGTTAATAGCATTCAGCCAAAATGACACCATTAAGGAACTGAAGTTACACATCTTTTGCAAGCTGAATGATGTATAAAGCTGGTTTTCTATCATCCTAGATGCAATAAATTATCCACGCTGCTAAAAATTGAGACAAGGCAGAAGTTTGATAGAACTGGCACCCAGACATAAGTGGAAGGCCAGCCTGGAAGGAAATGACATGAAGATGTGAATGCTGCTATCAGGGTGTTTTTAGTTGTGTTGTTCTCTCTCCCCCCAGCTCTGATTTTTAGGCTTTGGGGGCCATGATGGCCAATGGACTATCATGGCATTTTCATGGTAGAGAGTGAGGAGTGACTGAGAGAGAAAACGAATAACACATACAGTTATGTAGATGAGCACCTCAGGAAAGGTTTGGATGTCGGATCTACTTTGAATGAATCATTGCCTTTCAGCTTTAGTTTCTGATTGTCAATGCCTGCACACAAAGTGAAGGACATTATAAATGGTCTATATTGAGAGTTATCTGATTCGTGTGCACATTAGGAAACCATAACCTACTCATACCCATTGCCCTTCTTATTATTGGTTCCATCAGCATGCACAATAAATAGCTGGGGAAAAAATTTAGGACTATTTCCCCTGATGGTTTTTTTCATTTTAAATTAATACAAATGCTTAATAGACTTAAGAGACATAGGGCAGCTATTTGCTCTAGCAGAGCTCCTCACAGTATCAGGAAAAAAGTTTTTCTAAACTGCAATGGCAATACCAGTGAAACAAAGTAATATATTAAATCAACGAATGAATATTAAATTTGCACCAATTTCTCCAGCACTCTTATAGTCAATGGCCATGTAAAGATAAAAAGAAATCATCCCTTAAAACCTTATAATTTAGTGGGGACTCAGACAATTGCAGCAAAATGTTGTAATGAGGGAGGTTAGAGGAATGTCTGTCAGGAGAATGAGGGCTGGCTTCACAGAGGAAGTGACCAGCACAAAGAGAGGTTTTTAAATATCCTAGTACAGAGAAAATAAGCATAACCAATAAATCCAACCATAGTCCTTATCATATTTCATATGATTTTAAGGGCCGAATTAGCAATATATACATATGCAGATAAGTATAGTGAAAGCATCGAATTTAGCACACAAACCAAATGAGGAGACCATGTAAGGTATTTCCAGAAACCCAGAAGGGAGAAGATTCAGATTGGACTGGGGCAACCAGACAGGAGAGATTTTATTGGGGTCCAGAGCATCATCCCCAGCCCCTCTCTGTCATTCTTCACTCCCAATTATTCACCAGTTCCAGTGTGTTCTATATATGAAATATCTGACATTTGATCTATTTTGTCCATCTTTTTTTTTTTTTTTTGCGGTACGCGGGCCTCTTACTGTTGTGGCCTCTCCCGTTGCAGAGCACAGGCCCCGGATGCGCAGGCTTAGCGGCCATGGCTCACGGACCCAGATGCTCTGCGGCATGTGGGATCTTCCCGGACCGGGGCACGAACCCATGTCCCCTGCATCCGCAGGCGGACTCTCAACCACTGCGCCACCAGGGAAGCCCTGTCCATCCTTATGAACATAACTTTAGTGAATAAAAATTTTTGATTTGTATTACTACCATAGCCTCTTCACTGGTATCTCTGCCTCAGTTTTGTCCCTCTTCAATCCTATCTCTGGAGGGAGGCCAGAGTGATTTTTTTTAAACAAAAATTGAACTGTCAAATCCAGTTTAAATCCTGCACTGTGGTTGCAATAAGGCAAAGACCAAATCCCTTAATCTGGTGTATAAAGCTCAGAGTATTCTGGCCTGGCTACCTCTTGAGCCTCTACTCTTGTCTCTCTAACTGCATCTGTGCTCTAGATACTGTAGCTATCCTCAGTTTCTCATTTTGCCAACCCTTATCCACCTCTGAACCTTCAAGCATTGGTTGCTTTTGCTCACATTTTATTCCCAAACCTATCATCTCGTTCCTTCCCTTCTCCTAACTCGTTTGAATTTATTATTCAGATGCTAGAACTTTCCCTGACAGATAAATATGGGGCAAAGTGCCCTTGTCTCTGCCCTTGTGGCACTGTATTTCTCCCGTCTATGTAATTACCCTAGAGAGTGTACATTCTATGAGGGTAAGGTCTGTAGGTATCTTGTCCACTTCATATCTCCAGTTCTTGGCACAGTGAGAGTAAATATTTGTTGAACACCGAATAAATAATGTGGACAATACATAAATAACAACCTGGAGAAATGGTTGGGAATGACCACAGGAAGATATCAGGACCACAGGGGATGAGTTGAGATCATTCTGATCCTTGGAGACATTTCTCCCTGACTGAGCTAAGAAGAACTGAGGAGTAAACTCAATTGGGAGCTGAATAAAAGGAGAAGAGAAGGGTGGTTTTTTAAACTGCAGTGTCTTGACAAGAAATAAGCCTTTATTGGAAAAGAAGAAAGAATAGATTGGTCAGTAAAGCTTAGATGGCTGGGCTGACTATTTTCTCCTGTGCTAAATGTTCAAACTGAATTGGGATGTTCCATGCACTTGCAATATAGTTGCTTACCGTTGAAATTTTATTTTGTGCTGTGTAGACCTGTTGATATCATAAGGAGTAGTCTTGAGGTAGACATAATGTAGGGAAGTTATTTTGAATATCTTATACCAAGGCTATATACAAATATCATAGTGAAGTGACTGTAAATTTGAAATTAGATTAACAATTATTAAAAATTGATTAAAAATCAGATTAACAATTGATTCATTAAACAGCATTTACTTACTCCTTATTTTGCTCCAAAAACCTATAGACAAGAGAATGAAGTATGATGCTGGCTTGCAAAGTGTCCACAGCCAGGGAGAAAAGACTGAAAAAGCAAGTGAACAAATAATTACAATGAAATGTCATAAATGTTATGACAAGGTGCTATGTAGGTCAGAAACTGGGGAAAAGGAGAGAAAGGAAATTTCTTAGAGAAGACAACATTTGAGCTGCATTTCAAAAACCCAGGAGTAACGAGTAAGGAAAAATAGGAAGAAGGATGCTAGAGGCAGAGGAAACAGCAAAGATACAAAGTAAAAGGAAGAATTTTAAAAAATTTTGTGGGCAACTATTTGGGCATAGCTAAGATTTTTCAGAGCATCTCTTTTCTCAAATATTTTGTGTCATTGTCCTCATAAGAATTCTTATACTTGTCAGATCCTTCAATAGTCCTGGTTTCCCAGACAACTCACAAAGTATAAGGCCCTCCGTGATATGGCCATGGTTTATCTCTTTAACAACAACATTGTACCCATCTTCAACAACACCAGAATGCTTGCTGCTTCTTTCCTACCATGCCTTTTTTTCTCTCCATGCATTTTTTTAATGGCCTCCCCTCTGACTGACATGCTTTTTCTACTGGCTGCCATCCCCAGTCCACCTCTTCCCACCCTGGGTTAGATGCTCTTACCCTTTGTAATAAAGATGCTCCACTTATTTATTCAACAAGCATCAATCAAGCCTCTTCAAGTACTTAAAAGCATGAGTTCTGGGGCCGTATGCCTTGGGTTTGAGCACTCTCTGACTGATCTAGTAGTTATGTGAACTTGGGCAATTTGCTTAACTACTGTGTATGCTCCAGTTTCCTCCTCTGTGAAATGGGGATAATTATAATGCCTATCTTATATGGTTTGTGGGCAGATTAAATAACAAAATTATTTTAAAAGTATCCATAACATATTAATAACTCAAAATATTTAGCCATATTATAATCATCACCATCATCTTAATGATTAACTATTTCTAGGAGTCAAGCTCTAAGCTTAGATAGTGAAGACACAAAAATGCATAAAGCACAGCTCCTGCCATCAAGAATTTCATAATCTGTTGGAAAACACACATAACCAGACAGTAATAAAAGAGTGTGGCTTATTCTATGACATGCATAAAATGAACATAGACTTTTTGAAGAAGCAGCAGTCTTCTACATTTTGTAGAACCATTGAGATTGTTGTTTTAATCTGTTTGAAATCTACTCAGAGAACTACCAGTTATTTTTTACCCACTCTGCATAAATCTGGCATTCAGGTATCAACTTAAATAAGAGGAATCTAGTATAAAATGATTACAGCTGAGAATTAAATTTAGCTGAGGAAAGCACTCTTAGAAGTGAGAAGGAACATCTCAAGCCCACTTGGCTCTATACCTTTATGTTATAGACGAGGAAACAGTGCTGCCACTCCACCACAATTGGTTAAGTCCTTGGACTAGAATCACGCAGTGCAATAGTGGCTGCATGATGGGTAGGACCCACGTTCTCCCAACCTTGGTTCAGCACTTTTTCCATAACAGCACTGATGTCCCTTTGGTTTTGTTCTTTCATTACCATGATTCGTTTCAAAATCTGTACAAACCTCTGTTTCCCCCCAGAAAGTTACACATGGCTTTCCAGTCTCATGTTATTCATCTGACATTCTGGGCTTGGGCCAACCTCAGTGCAGCCTCCAACCACAATGGAACCTGGAAGATACCTCCTGTTCTCTGCATAGCCAGCCCAGAGAGTATCAGTCCAAAGCTACTCCTTCCTTTCTGATGTCACTGCACAGAGTTTTCTGAACCTCTACTTTTTGTACCACATTGCATTCTATATTGTTTCACGTTTCATGTATCGCCCTTGGATTTTTTCACATATGTGTTTTCTAGGGGAAAGTGCAAATCACAAAGGTATTTCCAAGTTTCCTAACCCATGCTACTAGGTATATTGGGTTGCTCAAATGCATGTTGAATGGAACTGACTTAAATTTAAGTACTCTTCCTCCAAACTCTAAGTCATTTGGGAAAAAAATACATCTTTCTTATTTTCCTATGTATTTTAGGGGTAGTGTTGAAAGGCTTGCTTTACTCAATTTTTAATAAACTGTCTATTTAAAGAACATTCTATACTTCATACACTCCAGTTTTTCCCTGAGGTTTGCATAAGCCATTTGTTGTGCCAGAAACAATACTCTTCCTGACTTGCTTGGATAACATCTCTTTAAACAATACAGCTTATTATTCTTTTAATGTACTAAAACTATTGACATATACACTTTAAGATTTTCTCTTATATGTTTTTCTTTTTTAACCTGATTGTCCCACAGGATTCTAGGAAGGTTTAAATCTCTATTTTCTTTTTTCCTTTTCACTTTTGGCTCTTGATTCTAATTATTTTCTTATACCTGTTTTTTTTTTTTCAGGTTTTCTATTATAACAAGTGAAAAATGTTAAGATGCGGAGCTGAGCTATAGGTAGCTTCTTAAATATACTAAACTCTTTTCAACTATCTGAAACTACTTTTTCAGTTAATTTTTAAAGTTACATTTATTTTCAGGAAGATTTCCCATTGTGTTTCTGGCCAGGAACATTTAGATCAGAGCCTGAGTCTCCATCTTTCCATCTGTACAATAGGTTAGCCCACCCATTGTTATTGTGGAGAATAGTGACTTAATGCCTGGGAAGATCTTTGAATATTCAAGAAAATATTAGCTTGGCAAAACTGTGACTGGCTGAAGCATGACTGCCATATGAATACTGCGTGCATATTGCACACTTTTCTGAGATTTACGAAAGATAGCTCATAGGTTAAAGGCAGGATGTAGAGAGCAGATAGTGTTCAGAAACAAATTGTATACCTACTGTAGTCATCATTTCAAGCATCCTTAGCAACTCCTGGTAATCCTAGCTGTAATCTAGCTTCCACTGCTTTTAATCAAGCATTGAATTTGCAATATTTATGACAAAAAGTTCATTTTCCATGTTTAAATTTTAAAAAAAGTTCTTCAAAGTTGGTTCTGTCTAGGATAAATTGTTGAATAGGAAAAGACTTCTGGAAATCCCCAACTTATTTTTTTCTTCCATTTTCCTACCCAATGGTATTCTCACTCTTTCCTAACCCACTTCAATTGCCTGCTGTATCAAAACTGTCTACAGTTCTTCACATTCTTAATCAAACCCCAAACTCAGGAGAGGATTTTATAGAATTGTAACAAAACACAAAGTTTAAGATCAATGTTTTGTTACTCTCAAGAATACTTACCTTATAATAAAGCACAAGAAACCTTATGGCAATGTAATAATTCTCTAATTATGGTTTCCTAAGAATCAAAGAATAGATCTTGTTATATATATATTGATATTTTCCGGATAGAAATTATTTCAATTCCTTTTATATTACACCTGAATGAATTCAACTAAAGATGCTAAATAAGTGTAATACTTTCAACATTTGCTTCAGGCCTAGTATTTTCTTCAGAGAATTTTTAGAATTCCATGATACTCATCTTTTTTAATAGCTGAACCAACAGTGACTAGGTAAGGCAATTAAGATATAGACTTTGAAGCTGGACTCCATTGGTTTGACTCCCGTGTCTGCTACTTAATAGCACATTGCTGCAAATGGCAAAATGTCATTCTTTTTTTATGGATGATCAGTATTCTATTGTATGTATGTGTGTGTGTGTGTATATATGTGTATATATATATATATATATATATAGTCTTTATCCATTCATCTGTTGATGGACACTTAGTTTGCTTCCATTTCTTAGCAATTATAAATAATGCTGCCATGAACATTGGGGTGCATATATCTTTTACAATTAGTTTTTCTGTTTTTTTCAGATATGTACCCAGGATTGAAATTGCCAGTCATATGGTAGTTCTATTTTTAGTTTTTTGAGAAACGTCCATACTGTTTTCCACAGTGGCTGCACCAATTTACGTTCCCACCAACAGTGTACAAGTGTTCACTTTTCTCTACATCCTCACCAACATTTGCTATTTGTGTTCTTTTTGATGACAGCCATTCTGACAGGTGTCAGGTGATATATCATTGTGGTTTTGATTTGCATTTCCCTGACAATTAGCAATGTTGAGCATCTTTTCTTGTGCCTGTTGGTCATCTGCATCTCCTCTGGAAAATGTCTATTTAGTTCTGCCATTTTTTAAAATTGCTTTTTAAAATTTTTTATTAGAGTATAGTTTATTTATGCCCATTTTTTAATTGGATTGTTTGGGGTTTTTTTGTGTTGAGTTATATGAGCTGTTCATATATGTTGGATATTAATCCCTTATTGATCATATCATTTTCAAATATCTTCTCCCATTCAATAGGTTGCCTTTTCATTTGGTTTATGGTTTCCTTTGCTGTGCAAACCTTTTAAGTATAATTAGGTCCCATTTGTTTGTTTTTGCTTTTATTTCCTTTAGTTTAAGAGATGGATCCAAAAAACTTATTGCTGCAATTTAGGTCAAAGGGTGTTTTCCTATGTTTTTCCCTAGTAGTTTCATAGTAGCCAGTCTTACATTTAGGTCTTTAACCATTTGAGTTTATTTTTGTGTATGATGTTAGAGAAATTCTAATTTCCCTCTTTTACATATTGCTGTCCAGATTTCCCAGCATCACTTGTGAAAGGGACTGTCTTATAACCATTGTATATTGTTGCCTCTTTGACATAAATTAATTGACCATAAGTGAGTGAGCTGTCTATCCTGTTCCATTGATCTATGTGCCTGTTTTTGTACCATTACTATATTGTTTTGATTACTGTAGCTTTGTAGTATAGTCTTAAGTCTGGGAGTGTAATTCCTCCAGCTCTGTTCTTCTTTCTCAAGAACGTTTTGGCTATTTAGGGTCTTTTGTGTTTCCATACAAATTTTAAAATTATTTGTTCTAGTTCTGTGAAAAATGCCATTGGTATTTTGTTAGGGATTGCATTGAATCTGTAGATTGTCTTGGGTAGTATGGTCATTTTAACAATATTGATTCTCCCAATCCAAGAACACGGTATATCTTTCTGTTTGTCTCATCTTCAATTTCTTTCATTAGTGTCTCATAGTTTTCAGAGTACAGGTCTTTTGCCTCCTTAGATAGATTTATTCCTATGTATTTTATTCTTTTTAATGCAATGGTAAAGGGGGTGGTTTCCTTAATTTCTCTTTCTGATATTTCATTGTTTGTGTATAGAAATGCAAAAGATTTCTGAATATTAATTTTGTATCCTGCAACTTTACCAAATTCATCAGTGAGCTCTACTAGTTTTTTGGTAACATTTTTAGGATATTTGATGTTGAGTATCATGTCATCTCCCAACAGTGACAGTTTTACTTCTCTGTTTCCAATTTGACTTTCTTTTATTTATTTTTCTTCTCTGATTGCTCTGGCAAGGACTTCCAAAACTATGTTAAATAAAAGAGTTGAAAATGTACATCCTTGGCTTATTCCTGATCTTAGTGAAGACACTTTCAGCTGTTCACAATTGAGTATGATATTAGCTATGAGTTTTTCATATATGGCCTTTATTATATTTAGGTATGTTCCCTCTATACCTGCTTTCTGGAGAGTTTTATCATATATGGATGTTGAATTTTATCAAAAGCTTTCTCTGCTTCTATTGAGATGATCATATGGTTTTTATTCTTCGATTTGTTAATGCAATGTATCACATTGACTGATTTGTGGCTATTTGAAGCATTCTTAAATCCCTGTTATAAATAAATCCCATTTGATCACAGCATATAATCCTTTTAATGCATTGTTGGGTTTGGTTTGCTAATATTTTGCTGAGGATTTTTGCATCATTGTTCATCAGTGATATTGCCCTGTAATTTTCTTTTTTTGTGATATCTTTGTTTTTGGTATCAGGGTGTTGGTGGCCTCATAAAATGTGTTTGGAAATATTCCTTCCTCTGCAATTTTTTGAAATATTTTGAGAAGGTTAGGTGTCAACTCTTCTCTAAATGTTTTGTAGAATTCACCTGTGAAGCCATCTTGTCCTGGACTTTTGTTTGCTGGGAATTGCAAAATTACTGATTCAATTTTGTTACTGGTAATTCGTCAGTTCATGTTTTCTATTTCTTCCTGGTTCAGTCTTGGGAGCTTGTACCTTTTTAAGAATTTGTCCATTTCTTCTTGGTTGTCTGTTTTATTGGTATATAATTGTTCATAGTGGTCTCTTATGATCCTTTGTATTTCTGTTGTGCCAGTTGTAACTTCTCCTTTTTCATTTCTGATTTTATTGATTTGGGCCCTCTCCCTTTTTACTTGATAAGTCTGGCTAAAGGGTTGTCAATTTTGTTTTTCTTTTCAAAGAACCAAGTTTTAGTTTCATTGGACTTTTTTCTTTTTTTAGTCCTATTTTATTTATTTCTGCTCTGATCTTTATGATTTCTTTCCTTCTACTAACTTTGGGTTTTGTTTGTTCTTCTTTTTCTAGTTGCTTTAGGTGTAAGTTTAGGGGTTTTTTATTTGAGATTTTTCTTCTTTCCTGAGGTAGGCTTTTTTTTCACTGTAAACTTCCCTTTTATTTATTTTTTATTTATTTATTATTTTGTGATATGTGGGACTCTCACTGCTGTGGCCTCTCCCACTGTGGAGCACAGGCTCTGGACGTGCAGGCTCAGCAGCCATGGCTCATGGGCCCAACCACTCCATGGCATGTGGGATCTTCCCAGACTGGGGCATGAACCCGTGTCCCCTGCATCAGCAGGCAGACTCTCAACCACTGAGCCACAAGGGAAGCCCTAAACTTCTCTTTTAGAACTGCTTTTGCCACGTCCCATAGGTTTTGGATCATCCTGTTTTGGTTTTCATTTGTCTCTAGGTATTTTTTGATTTCCTCTTTGCTTTCTTCAGTGATCCATTGGTTATTTAGTAGTATATTGTTTAGTCTCCATGTGTTTGTGTTTTCTGCAGTTTTTTTTCTGGTGGTTTATTTCTAGTTTCATTGTGTTGTGGTCAGAAAAGGTGCTTGATATGATTTCAATTTTCATAAATTTACCAAGACTTCTTTTGTGGCCTAGTATGTGATCTATCCTAGAGAATGTTCCATAGGCACTTTAAAGAAATGTGTATTCTACTACTTTCAGATGCAATGCTCTCTCTATATCCGTTAAGTCCATTTGGTCTAATGTGTTATTTAAGGCCTGTGTTTCCTTATTGATTTTCTCTCTGGATGATTTGTCCTTGCATGTAAGTGGGGTGTTAAAGTCCTCTACTATTATTGTGTTACTCTCGAGTTCTCCTTTTATGTCTGTTAATATTTGCCTTATATATTGATGTGCTTCTATATATATACACAATTTGTATATCTTCTTCTTGGACTGATTTCTTGATCATTATGTAATGTCCTTCTTTGTCTCTTCTAACAGTCTTTATTTTAAAGTATATTTTGTCTGATATAAGTATTGCTACTCTAGCTTTCTTTTGGTTTCCCTTTGCATGGAATACCTTCTTCTACCCCTTTCAGTTTGTATGTGTCTCTAGATCTGAAGTGGGTCTCTTGTAGGCAACATATATACAAGTCTTGATTTTGTATTCATTCAGTCACTCTATTTCTTTTGGTTGGAGCATTTTGTTTGTTTACATTGAAGGTAATTATCAATATGTATGTTCTTATTGCCTTTTTTTTTTTGGATTTGTTTTTGTAGGTCTTTTTCTTCCCTTTCTTCTTCTTTTCTTCTCTTCTCTTGTGATTTTATGACTATTTTTAGTGTTATGTTTGGATTCCTTTTCCTTTTTTGTGTGTATATCTATTATAGATTTTTGTTTTTGGTCACCATGAGATTTTTGTAGACCAGTATGTTTTATATATGTGATTATTTTAAGTTGTTGCTTTCTTAATTTCAAATGCATTTCAAAAACCATATATTTATACTCTCATCCCCTCACAATTATTCTTTTTGATATTATATTTTATACCTAATTGTCTTGTGTATCTCTTAACTTCTTATTGTGTATATAGATAATTTTACTACTTTTGTCTTTTAACTTCCCTACTAGCTTTGTGAGTTGATGATTTACTACCATTGCTATATATTTGCCTTTACTTGTGAGCTTTTTCATTTCATAATTTTCTTTTTTCTAGTTGTGGTCCTTTCTTTTTTTTTTACCTAGAGAAGTTCCTTTAACATTTGTTGTAAAGCTGGTTCAATGGTACTGAACTCTTTCATCTTTTGCTTGTCTATAAAACTCTTGATTTCTCCATCAAATCTGAACAAAAGTCTTGCTGGGTAGCATATTCTTGTTCATAGATTTTTCCCTTTAATCACTTTAAGTATATTGTGTCACTCCCTTTTGGACTGCAGAATTTCTGCTGAAAATTCAGTGGATAGCCTTGTATATTATTTATTTATTTTCCCTTACTGCTTTTGATATTTTCTCCTTATCTTTAGTTTTTGTAATTTTAATTACACTGTGTCTTGGTGTGGTTCTCTTAGGGTTCTAACTGTATGGGACTCTGAACTTCCTGGACTTGAGTGACTGTTTCATTTCCCAGATTTGGGAAGAATTCTCAGTCCCTTTCTCTATCTCTTTTTCTTCAGGGACCCCTATAATGTGAATATTACTGTACTTCATGTTGTCACAGAGGACTCATAAATTATCCTAATGTCTTTTCATTCCTTTTTTTCTGTCCAGTGGTAATGATTACCATTATTCTGTCTTCCTGATCCACTCCTTTGTATCATTTTATCTCCTATTGATTCCTTCTAGTGTATTTTTCATTTCAGTTATTGTATTTTTCATCTGTTTGGTTATTATATTTTCTAATTCTTTGTTAAAAACTTCTAACTTCTCGCTCTGTGCATCCATTCTTCTCCCAAGTCCTTTGATCATCTTTGCAATCATTACTCTAAACTCTTTCTCAGATAGATTTCCTATCTCCATTTCACTTATTTCTTCTTCTGGGGTTTGATCTTATTCCTTTATCTGGAACATGTTCCTCTGCTACCTCATTTTGTCTTAAGTTGATATTTGTAATTTTACATATGTGGTAGGTTGGTTATGTTTCTCAACCTCAGAGAAGTGGCTTTCTGTAGATGTTCTATGTTTCCTAGCAGTGCATTCACCTCTAGTCACACAAGCTATTTGCTCTGGGGATTATCTCTTAAAGGGCTGTGAGTGTCCTTCTCTTGTGGTGGGCTATGTGCACAGTCTGGTAGGATTGGTTGGCTCCTAGCCCAGTTGAGTGCCAGGCCTTGCCTTGTGTGGATGCTGCTGGATGCTGTTTAGCAGGGCCAGGTCATGAGGTGGCTGGCTGCAGAACACTATGGGGCCCTGGGGTTAGTGCTGGCTCACTGGTGGGTGGAGTCAAGGTCCTGAAGTCTCTGGAGCTGTTGTCCACCAACTGACAGTCAAGTCAGATCCTGGGGTTAGTGCTGGACTACTGGCAAAGAGAGCCAGTTTGTGGAGTCTGGCTGTAGGGCCAAGGGATCCCAGAGCTTGTGTCAGATAGTTGGTTGAGGGGGGCCAGTTCCTGACGCAGTTGTGTATGGGGTCCAGGATGTCCTGAAGCTTATGTTGGCGTGCTGTTGGACAGGGCCAGGGCCCTGTTGGTTCTAGGATAGGGTCTTGCCCGCTGTGAGCAGGCTAGGTCTGTACACTGTGGGACTGTAGTTTTCTTGTGTCCAGTGTCTGCTCCCTGGTGAATGAGGCTGGTCTAGAGGCTAGTGCAGGCTTCCTAGAGGGAGGGGCTGGTGCCTGTCCACTGGTAAGTGGGGCTGGGTCTTGGCTTTCTGGTGGGCAGAGCTGCATCTACAGGCATGTCTAGATGGGCTCAGTAAGTCTTTAGGCAGTCTTTCTGCTGACGAGTGGACTGCCCAGTTAACTGTTTGGTCTGAGGCTACTGGGTGAAGCCAGGGCTTGGCAAGAATGGGTCAAGATGGCAGCTGCCAGCAGCAGTGTTCACAATGTAATATGTTCTCAAATATGGCTGCCACCAGTGTCTATGTCTCCAGGGTGAGTTGTTTCCTCCCCTTACCTCTCCAGAGACACTCAAAGATGAGCAGTTATGTCTGGCCCAGGCTCCTATCTAATTACTTCTATTGCTCTGGGTCCTGGTGCATGTGAGATTTTGTGTGCACCTCTTAAGAGTGAAGCCTCTGTTTTTTCCCAGTCCTATGGGGCTTCTGAAATGAAGCCCTGCTAGTCTCCCAAGCCAAATGCTCTTGGGGATTGTCTTCCCAGTGCAGGACCCCTGGGCTGGGGAGCCCAATGTGAGGCTTAGAACCCTCACTCCTGTGGGAGAACCTCTGAAATATAATTATTTTCCAGGTTGTGGGTTGCCCACTGAGGGGTATGGGATTTGATTATATTGTGAGTCTGCCCCTCCTACCTATCTCATTGTGTTTCCTTCTTTATGTCTTTAGTTGTAGAGGATCTTATCTGGTATGATCCAGTCTTTTTCATTAATAGTTGTTCTGCTGATAGTTGTGATTTTGGTGTGTTCATGAGAGGAGGTGAGCTCAGGGTCTTTCTACTATGCCATCTTGGGTGCTCGTACTGCTCGTCCTCCTATTTCCTTTCTTACTTTGTTGATTTGGGTCCTTTCTGTTTTCTTCTTGGTGACCTTGGCTAAAGGTTTATCAATTTTGTTTATCTTTTCAAAAAGCCAGCTCTTGGTTTTATTGATCTTTTCTATCTTTTTTCTCTATTTTATTTATTTCCTCTCTGATCTTTATTATTTTCTTCCTTCTCCTGACTTTGGGCTTTGTTTGTTATTCTTTTTCTAATTTTAGGTGGTAGGTTATGTTGTTTATTTTAGATATTTTTGTTTCTTGAGGAAGGCCTGTATCACTGTGAACTTCACTCTTAAAACTACTTTTTCTGTGTCCCATAAATTTTGGATCAATTTGTTTCCATTTTCATTTGTTTCAAGGTATTTTATGATTTTTTTCTTTGATTTCATCATTGACCCATTGGTGTTTTAGCAGTATGTAGTTTACTCTCCTTGTCTTGGTTCTTTTCTTGTTTTTCTTTCTGTAGTTGATTTCTATTTTCATACTCTTGGGGTCGGAAACAACACTTTATAATTTCTAACTTCTTAAATTTGTTGAGGCTTGTTTTGTCACTTATGATTGTGACTTATTCCTCAACAACATTTCATGTGCACTTGAAAAGAATGTGTATTTTGATGTTTTTGGATGAAATGTCCTGCAGATATCAAGTAAGTCCAGCTGGTCTATTGTGTCATTTAAGTCCGCTCTTTCCTTTTTTTATTTTTCTGCCTGGATGATCTGTCCACTGATGTCAGTTGGATGTTAAAGTCTCCTACTACTATTGTATTATTGTCAATTTCCTGTTTTTATATCTGCTACTATTTGCTTTATATATTTAGGTGATTCTGTATTGTGTGCATATATGTTAGTGAGTCTAATATCCTCTTCTTATATAGATCCCTTTATCATTGTATAATGCTCCTTTGTCTCTTGTAATAGCCTTTATTTTAAAATCTATTTTGTCTGATACGAGTATTGTTGCCCCCTTTCTTGTCATTTCCACTGACATGAAATATCTTTTTCCATCCTTTCACTTTTAGTCTGTGTGTGTCTTTTATCCTGAAGTGAGGCTCCTGTAGGCAGAAATTGAAGGGTCTTTCTTTTTAATCCAATTAGCCACCTATGTCTTTTGATTGAGGCACTTAGTCCATTGGTATTTAGAGTAATTATTGATAGATATGTACTTATTGCCATTTTATTCCTTGTTTTCCAGCTTTTTTTTGTAGTCCTTTTCTGTTCATTTCTTGTTTTTGTTTCTATTGTTGTGATTTGATGATTTTCTTTTCTAGTATGTTTGAGTTCCTTTCTTTTTGGCTTTTGTATATCTATTCTACATTCTTGATTTGTGGTTACATTGGGTTCATATATGCTGATCCATAGTTTTATCTATTTAATTTAAACTGATAGTCATTTAAGTTCAAATACATTCTAAAAGCTACATGTTTTACCCTACTCTTCCACATTTTTGTAATTTTGATATATTTTACATCTTCATGTATATTCCTTTGCTGTTTATTGTAGTTATATTTGCTTTTACAATTTTTTGTCTATTAGTCTATGTACTGGCTTATTTATGTGATCTTTAATCCTTGCTATATATTTGCCTTTCCTGTTGGGACTTTCCCTTTCCTATATGTTCTTACTCCTTTCCATTTAGAAAAGATCCTTCAAAATTTCCTTTATTTTTTTTTTTTTGCGGTACATGGGCCTCTCACTGTTGTGGCCTCTCCCATTGTGGAGCACAGGCTCTGGATGCACAGGCTCAGCAGCCATGGCTCACGGGCCCAGCTGCTCCGTGGCATGTGGGATCTTCCCAGACCAGGGCAAGAACCCGTGTCCCCTGAATCAGCAGGCAGACTCTCAACCACTGTGCCACCAGGGAAGCCCCAAAATTTCCTTTTGGATGGTTTAGTATTATTGATTTCTTTCAGTTTTTGCTTTTCTGAGAAGTTCTTTATCTCTCCTTCCATTCTAAATGATAAACCTGCTGGATGGAGTATCATAGATTGCAGGTTTTTCCCTTTCAGCACCTTGAATATATCATGTCACTTCCTCTAGCCTGCAATGTTTCTGCAGATAAATTAGCTGATAGCCTTAGGGGGATTCCCTTGTATATATATGACTCCTTGTTTTTCTCTTTCTGCCTTTAGAGTTATCTCTATATCTTTAAATTTTGCTATTTTAATTATGATATGTCTTAGTGTGAGTCTGTTATGCTTCATCTTGTTTGGGACCCTCCATGCTTACTGAACCTGGATATCTGTTTCCTTCTTTAGTTTTGGGAAGTTCTCAGCCATAATTTCTTCACATATATTTTGATACCCTTCTCTCTGTCTATTCTCCTTCTGGAACCACTATAATGTGACTGCTGCCATGTTTAATGTTATCCAATAGATCTTGTATGTTGCACTCTTTTTTTTTTTTAAATCTGACTTTCTGTTTGCTGTTCTGATTGGGTGATTTTCATTATTCTGTCTTCCTGATCATTTATGCATTCTTTGTCATTTAGTCTGCTATTCATTGCTTCTAGGGTGCTTTTTATCTCAGCTATTGAATTATCTATTTTTGATTGGGTCTTCATTGTAGTTTTGAGTTCCTTGTTAAAATGAGCTCTCTTAAATCAGTTCTCTTCCCTAATTCAGTTCATTTTTATTACCAATGTTTGAATTCTTTGTCACGTAGATTGCTTATTTATGTTTCATTATTAATTTATTTTCATTCGTGTTCTCTTACTATTTCAATTGAGAGTACTTTCTCTGCCTTTTCATTTTATTTAACTTTCTCTTTCTCAATGAATTTAGGTGAAAACGACTGTGGTCTTGAAGGGGGCTTCTTATGTGTGAGTGTCCCCTGTGTATACTGCATTTGCCCAATGCCTTTGGTAAGAGGGCAGGATTTGATGTAGACACCAGTCACATCTTTCCTCAGGGTGTGCTGATCACTATTACTTCAGTAGGGGTTGTGGCTGGTGATGGAGGAGCTAGAGCCTGCACAGTGTGTGCAGCAGGACTTCTCTGCTCAGTGGTCATCCCCACCTTGTCAGGGGTGGGGTCTGCTCCCAAGTTGCTGTAGCAGAAGCCCTGGTGGTTGAGCTGAAGTTGGCTCTGTTTCCTTTAAGTATGTGTTTTTCCTTCTCCCTGCACTGGGGCCTCTGTCCCAAAGGAGGGGAGTGCTGAAGAAAGTGCAGCCTGTGAACTTACTAAGTCTGATGCACTACCTGTGTATGCATCTGCAGCTCTGCTGAGATGCAGTACATGGTTGCATCTTTTCCCCTGTCATGGCTGCCCCAGCTCTAGTGCTAGGCTGTGGTGTGCAGTGGGTGGGGATAGTGCATTGCCTCAGCTTGGGCTGAGGCTTACAGCAAGGCAGTCACAGGAATTCTGGCAGATGTGCTACAGTCAGAAGTGTGAGCTAATTCTGGGGCTTTGCTTGAGTAAGTGCTGACAATGGCTTCTGCCACCCCACTGGGACTATGTCTCAGGCTTCTGGTCACCTCTGCATCCCTAGATAAAGTATTTTGCCAGGTTATCTCTACCCTAGATGCAGTGCCAAGTCCTGGCATACAGTGATGTTCACTCAGCTTGGAATGGAGAATGTGGTGAGGCAGCAGCTACTAGGGCAGATCACTTTCTGCCTGCCTGGAGGCAAGGCAGCCCCTATGTGCTCCTCACAAGTGGAATCTAGTCTTCTTCAGTCTTTCTATCTGTCCCAGTGGGTTTCCAAGCAGCCAAGGGGGCTTATTTCCTATGCATAGGACCCAGAACTGGGATGCCCAGTATGTAGCTCAACCCACTTATTCTCTAGTGCAAGTGTACACCAGTGTGATCTTTTTCCGCTTAGTCCCCTCTCAGGGGTACAGGTCCTGACCCAATGCTTTTCTTCCCATCCTACCTGATTATGTGTATATTTTTTTTAATAGCCTCAGTTGTTTAAGAGTCTTTCTACCAGCTTTCAGTTAGTTTTCTGTGGGAATTGTTCCACATGTAGATGCATTTTTGATGTGTTCATGGGCGGAGGTGAACTCCACGTCCTCTTACTCTGCCACCTTGATCTCTTTGCCTTTCTTGTCTTATAAGGACACCAGCAATATTAGATTAAGCACTCCCTCAACACCATTATGACCCCATCTTAACTTACATTTGTAAAGACGCAAGTTCTAACATTCACAGAGGTTAGGACTTTACTATTGGGGGGGCACACAATAATTCAACTCACAGCATCCCAATACTTACCATTTCTATTGCTCGTCCTCCATTCCCAAAGATATAATTTTCCTCTAGTATCAGTTTTATTCATCCTGAAGAACTTCTTTTAGCATCTTTTGTAGATCAATTCATAGGAAATTTGTCTTTAATTTTTCTTTATCTGAAAATATCTTTATTTTTATTTTTGAAAGATAATTTCACTGGCTATAGAAATATGGTTTGGCATTTCCTTTATTTCTTCACTTTGAAGATGTTCTACCTTATAGCCTCTGTGGTTTTTAATGAGAAATCCAGGGTCATTAGAATTGTTGTTTCCCTGTAAGTACCTTATAATTTCTCTCTAGTTGCTTAATTTTTTCTGTATTTTTATTTTCTCTGTTTGTTTATGATGTGTTGAGGTGTGATTTTCTTTGAACTCATTTGTTTGGGGTTTGTTGAATGTTTTGAGTCTGTAAATTTATGTCTTTTAGTAAATCTGGGATAATTTCAGCCATTATTTTTCAAATACTTTTCCTGACTTAGTTTTTCTCTTTTTCACATGAAACTCTAATTACATTCATATTAGACATTTGATATTGTCCCTCACATTATTTAGGCTCTGTCCATTTATTCAGTATTTTTTCTCTGTTTTACAGATTGGATAATTTCTATTCACCTGGCTTCAATTTCACTCACTATTCCTTCTGACATTTTAATTCTGTTATTAAGTCCACACAGTGAGACTTTTTAAAATTTTCAGATATTGTATTTTTTGTCCTAAAACCTGCACTTATCCCTTTTTTATAGTCTCCATGTCTCAGCTGAGTTTCTATCTTCATTAAATTCAAGTGTGTTTTCTATTACTTCAATGAGCATAGTTGTAATAGCTGCTATAAAATCCTTGTATTACAGCTCCAGCATCCAGGTCATCTCAGGGTTGGTATCTGTTGGTTGTCTTTTCTCTTGAGAATCTGTCACATTTGTTTTGTTTTGTTTATTTATTTATTGGTATGTTAATGGTAGCATATATAACCTTGTGACTCATATTGTGTAGACTCTAGGACTTGTTATAATCTGGAGAATGTTGACTTTTTTTTTTTTAATCCAGCACTCTACCTGGGAGGGACAGACAGAATGCCCTGTAAAGGACTGGGAACATGGTGGCACCCAGTGGAGGTCCACTGTGCCCTTCTTCTCCACAGAGGACTTTGGTACTATCCAGACTCCAAATACCTCTAATGGGAAAATGACCCCAAAGAGAGTCAACCTAGAAACAGCTGTTGGAATGCCTGTTGAAATAGCAACAACACCTGGAAGGAAAAACTTATTGATGAATAAGCATATATGATACTCTGGGGTCTCTTATTGGGGTAGTTGGCATCTTCCTAGGAAATCAAAGATCTGACAGGAGTACTTAGTGACAAATGCCAGTGAGATCTGATTTGGTTCTGTATCAGAGTTCATTATATAATAATGAATTACATAAAATACATAAACTGATGACACTTGCAGAAACTTGGTTGCACTAAGGCAATGTTGTTAAGTAGTTCTGCTACTTTAGTATGGTTTTAGTTCCATCTACCTTTTAAGTAGTTAATAATCTCACTATTGTGATTCTCACTTCAAATTCTCTTAACATACTCTTGCTACAAGTGGCTGATAAAGAGAAAATTTATTTGACAAAGTCACCTCCTTGATTTCTTGATCTGTGCTACATCTGCCTTAGAGATTAAATAATTATATACTTCTGGAAAGTAATTAATCTTCTGGGAGGGCAAAAATCCAAAGAGGCCTCTTTGGAGAGATCATCTTGTTTAACCTCTGACCTATTTAGGGAGAGAACTCCATTGGAGCATTTCTGGTCTCTCTATTATAGTTACTCTGTTGTTGTTGATTCCAAAAGTGCTTCTGCAAAGAGAGAAGTGAAGTCAGTGAGCCACTTTATTAAACAAGAGATGGGCTTATTCTAGAACTTTCTGTGTCTTTTCATACAGGCTTGAGTTTATGCTCTCCTGGCTCATTTGATTCTAATTTTAAAATAATCTAAAAGGGACTTCTTCCTAAGGGACAGGGAGTGGGTTAATCTTTATTTGCATATTTGAAACAAACATGCTTACTCTCTGCCCTTCACTTTTTGCTCCCAAATTTTCTTTACCCTGTTCAACTAGATCATCACACTACTCTAGTTTTTACTACCTTCTGACTTAATGAGATACATGACATTGCACTCATGGTGTGAAAAAAAAAGTGATTAAAGCATACTGTAGCACCTGTGTCAGGGAGAATACTATTTCTAAGCCTGAGGGAAGCCACTGGAAATTTCACAAAGAATTATTTAATAAGTTCTTCTGCTCATGCAACTAAGAATGAGATTATTACTGATATATTCATTCAAGACAAAAAGTAACATAGAAAAGAGAAGATTGTTTGGTTAGAGAAACAAATGAAAGCAAAAAGAAGATTTTAAGACATAGTTCTAAAATGAGTTTATAGATAGTCTGAAGAACATCTGGATAGCCTACAGTGAATAGTTAAACTCTTTTTTAAAAAATCACAAGATGAAAAAGAATAAAAAGAAAAAAAAATGACTTTCCAAGTAGCTTCCGTGCTGTTGGTGAGTGGATCAGTGTGAGTACTGGAGGAAACTGTGGAGATGTTTTTGTGTAAATAATACAGGTAATCGAGGTTTTAAAGCAGTTTGTTCTAAAGCTCCCAAAGGAAGGTCTTATTTGATGAATAGTGAAGACAAACAGAACCTTTAGGTTTTTAATAACAACTCTACTTTTGACCAATTTAGTTCAGGATTTTCCCTGTAGCCAAGTGACACAACACATTTGACAGTCAGTTTGGGGTTATTTAGAGTCTGCATGTTTCTTTACCATTCCTCTCCATTGATTCATTTACTTTTATGCAGGGAAGGGAAAGAAACAAGTTATTTGGTTCTTTGTTATAACAAATGTTTGATTGGGTGAGAATTGTTGACTAAAATGATATTTTGAAGTCTATTTGTGATTCCAATAATTAGGAAAGCAGTGCCACCACCACTTTCATATTGATTTATCTGAAATTTAACATTCAAGACTAATTATTCTAAGGGTCATAAGAATATTTTGGATAACACCTACAATTTTTACCAACAAATTCTTTCTATAATATAATACTTTTGAATGATTATTCTGATGGTTTTATATACATTTTTGAACTGCTTTTCATATCCTCATTCATATTCTGTTATCCTTTATGATAGAATTATTTTCACGTATCCAATAATGGCTACTTCACATTATGTATTTGGAAAATGTTGATGTTTATGCTTTTGTACATCATAGTGAGTAATGTAGTGAAAAGCATATGTGGCCAGGTTGTTTGTCTTCTAGAAAACTTTCTACCAGTCAAGTAGACAGCCTAATCATTCTTTTTTTCCCCTTCACCCTATAGGTATATGCACTCACATATATACCTTATCCATTACTGTTTTAGCTTCTTAAAAATACTGTTTTCTTTAGGCATCTTCTCCCTAAAAGAATTTAAAAAACAAATAAGCAAACAAACCCAATGAAACTCTAATAGTCTGAAATTTGTCTAAGCTGGTCAACGTTTCTTCCTGCTCACAAGTTCTCCATTTATAAGTTTGGCTCAAGCCACAATATATGCTTAATAGAGTTAAGATTGAAGAGGGCTTAGAAGAATACCTAGAAAGCATGCTGAAAGGTGTAGATCTCAGAAAAATTAATTGAGAACAGCTCTACAAAGTAAGAAGCACAATCTGAGAGAAAAATGAAATAATTTCCTATTTCAAACAATTAAAAACAGGGTATATGGGCCAGTGGTCAGAACTTCCATCCTATTTGGGTGGGATGATGGAATAAGGAAATGAGGATGATGCAGTGGTGATGGTGAGGAAACCAATAGATGTGCCATTTTTGCAGAGCGCAAGAGGATTTCTTTGAGTGATATCAGCCTTATGATGACAACCTGTTGTGAGAGAAATGTAAATACTAAAACAGTTCACTCACATGCACAACTTTTTATTTAAAGAAACCTCAAGGTATACCAGGGAGAATTTCTGCTGGCCTGGAATTCTGACCTGGTCTCTCCCTCTACATAAATCTCTTCCAGATTGATGATCCAGGGAGAAATATTATCATTCAAAAATGATATAAACAAGATAATAGCACAGGATCAATACAAAAACACTATAAGTAAGATGGAAGAAAGGAATAAGGAAAATAAATGACAGATGAAGAACATTCACTAGAAAAATGTTACTAAAAAGTGTATAAAAAAAGAGACCAAACATATTGCTATGACTTATAAAACAAATATATTTTGCAAGTATGAATCCAGAGTAGATGTTTAGGAGTGTAGGGGAGACATCATGACAACCAGAGGAGATAAACAGAAGCAGTTATAATTCAGGAATGAAAGAAAAGAAAAAAAATATCATTCTCGATATAAAGACAATTTTGTAAGTAGCACAAGGGAGACTTGCCACTATTGAAAATGTAAGGTATAAGGACAGGATTGAGATGAAGTAGTAATGAACAAAGGATTAAAAATAGAGAGAAAGATATATACTGGGCACAAAGAAAATTCAACCCAAGTGTAATAGGTGGTTTTGAAAAAGAGAATAAAACATAGGAGAAATACTTTAAAATTGTCTTCATTTTCTATTGCTGCATAACAAATTCCACAAATTTAATAGCTCAAAACAACACTCATTTATTATCTCATAGCTTCTGCAGAATAGAAATACAGCATGGTTGTATTGAGTTCTTCTGCTTAGGGTTTCACGAAGCTGAAATCAATTTGACCAAGTTCTTACCTGAATGACCTGGGAATAAACCTGCTTCCAAGCTTATTCAGGTTGATGGCAAAATTCAGGTTTTTGGCAACTATAGGACTGATGTCCCTGTTTCTTGGCTGTTAACTGTGGGTCACCCTCACCTTTTAGAGAGCTGCATG
This sequence comes from Lagenorhynchus albirostris, assembly GCF_949774975.1. Taxonomy (NCBI): domain Eukaryota; kingdom Metazoa; phylum Chordata; class Mammalia; order Artiodactyla; family Delphinidae; genus Lagenorhynchus; species Lagenorhynchus albirostris. The sequence goes on along the minus strand of NC_083111.1, from coordinate 37,953,566 downwards.
CCTTCCTCATTATGTGACTGCATCTATCTTCAAAGCAAGCAACAGCACATCAGATTATTCTTGTGCTTCCAATCTCTCTTTTTCTTCTGCTATTAACCTGAGAAAACTCTGCTTTTTAAAGGGCTCATGTTATTATATTTGACTCATCTAGATAAACTCCTTATTATGAGATAAATTGTGCCATTAATGTAACATGATCATGGGAGAGATAACTCATCATAATCACAGGATCCAAAGATTGGAATGGGGAATACTGGGGGTCATTTTTAGAATCCTGCCTAACACAAAAATATAACTATAAAAAATTCCTCCAAACTAAAGGAAGAATTAAACTTATAGTTTCAAAGGGCAAGCTGTCCTTAAAAATAAATGCAGATAATGTAATGATGGATTCATATCATTGTATATTTGTCCAAACCCATAGAATGTACATCAAAAGAGAATGGTAATGTAAACTATGGACTTTGGATGATAATGATGTGTCAATATAGGTTCATCAGTTGAAACAAATGTACTGCTCTGGTGGGGCTATTGATAATGGAGTAGGCTATACATGTGTAGGGGCAGGGGTATATGCAAAATCTCTGAACGTTCACCTCAATTTTGCTGTGAACTTAAAACTGTTCATAAAAATTCTTAATAGTAAGTAAATAAATAAATGCAGAATAATAAAAATTGACACATATCCTAGAAATATTACTGGACTTTAAGAAAACAACAAAAAAGAGAGCAGCACTATTCACAATAGCTAAGATATGGAGAGAACCTAAACGTTCATTGATGGATGAATGGATAAAGAAACCTCATAAAAGAAGTAAATCCTGTCATTTGTAACAACATAGATAAACTATGAGGACATTATGCTAAGTGAGAGAAGTCAGAGAGAGAAAGACAATTACTAAATAATTTCACTTATAAGTACAATCTAAAACAGTCAAATTCATAGAAGCAGGGAATAGAATGGTTGTTGCTAGGGTAGAGGGGGAAATGGGGAGATGTTGGTCAAAGTGTAGAAAGCATCAGTTATGCAAGATTAATCAGTTCCTGAGATCTAGCATACAACATAGTGTCTATAGTTAACAATACTGTAATGTATATCTGGAATTTGCTAAGAGAATAGTTTTAAATTATGTTTTCTTATCACACACACACACACACACACACACAGAGAAAATAAAAAGAAATGGTAACTATGTGGAGGTGATGTATATATTAATTAGCTTGGTTGTGATCATTTCACAATGTACATGTATCAAAACATCAAGTTGTAAACATAAACAATGTTTATATGTCAATTATGCCGCAATAAAGCTGTTGGAAAAAAGAATACTCTTTGACTATAGTTAAAAAAAAATAAACTCACCCAAAAAGCAGAAAAATTCAAACTGGCCTCAGATTTCTCTCTAGTGACATTAAATGTCAGAACAGAATTTAGTATTGCTTGTGAATTTCTCAGGGAAAGAAAGTATAAACAAAGAATTTTATGCCCAATAAAACCATTATTTCAGGATAAAAGCCACAGACAGGCATTTAAAAATATGCCAGAAAACAAGTAATATAGTTTCAATTAAGCTTCCTTGATAAAAGTATTAGGAAAAGGATTTCAGTCAGCCAAGTAGTGAATAGAAATACTCCAAAAATGGGCTTGTATTCACATAATCAGTGTTATCTGCTACAATACAATATATCCTCCCCCAAGTTGCAATGGCTTAACAAAATAAAAGTTTATTTATTGTTCATATCTCTGTTTACATTGTGACTGGGATTTCGGCTCCTTCTGTGTTGTAGCACTATTTCCTAAAGCCTCCTCAGAGACCTTGGATATTCTGCATTCTACTGGCTAATGAGCAAAGTGAGAGAGGATAGGATCATGTGACACATTAAATTTCTAGATCAGGAAGTGATACTCTTTTCATTGGTTAGAACGTAATCTGGTGGCCCCAGCCTAATCCAAAAGTTTGCTGGGATACATAATCTTCCTGTGTGTCCAAGAAGACCAAATGGAACTGATGGCTATCTGGCACTAGGAATTGACTTCAGAACTTTCCTTTCTTGTCACAATGTGTCTGTTTCTCTTTTCCTCCCTCACAAAGAATACATTCATTATCCCATCCAACCACTGCATCTAGTTCAAGGTCAAGGCAATCTTCTCATCAGATTCAGATATGGCTCCTATGATCTAAATAAAAGTAAATAAAAAATAAAAATAAATTTAAGAATGTTATATAGAAACGTCTAAATAAAAATAAATTTTAAAATATATGTCCCTTTCCCCCACTCATTGAATATACAGTGATAAATTGGTCCTACCATGCTGTTTAAGATGTGGCATGTGAAAGTCTTGTCACAAGTATGGAGTCTTGGCCCAAGTATGCATTATAGTTGGTCCAATGATCATTTCCCTAGTTCATTATAAGCATAATTAGGATGGACATACTTAGCATTCACTCACATTGGTTCCCAGACTAGTGGAATATGAGCTATAATAAAGGAAAAACCAAGTGGAGACCCCTGAAATTGTCCTCTCCCCCATAGCCAATATATGAAGTGAATCCGCAGAAGCCATACAGTATCCTGAGTTCAGTGGCCTCATAAAGGCCCAACTAAAGCACTATCTTGGCGAAGGTACCCTGCATATTTGGGGCAAGTCCTTTAAGAATGTGGTGTGCACATTGAAATAATAGCCATTATGTGTTATTTTCTGTGGTTATAGGATGCTGAATGCCTGACTATGGAAAATCAAGTGACTATGCAATCAGAACTGCTTACCACACCCTAAGTATTTTCATACCAACAAAGTCATAAGGTACAGCATTAATCCACAGTGCAATGGAAATTGTACCTTTGGGATCAAGCCCAAGCAGGCCTGGAGGGCACAAATAAGTCACAAGCATGGATATCACAGAGCCCAAGTCACCTACCTCTGCTGCATCTATGCAGCTCACATTTATGTCCTTTCTTTGAAATACCATCCCTTTAGGACACTAACCATCCAGTGAAGGCAAGTTGATTATGTCAGACCATCATCACCATGAAGGTGTGATACAATCCCTCAAGATCACAAGCCGGCCACTCAATGGCAGATTCATACCGGAGTCCTGCCGCAGACAGGGAGTGAGTCAGACTTATGGTTTGCCTTGCCAACCATGGTACTTTGGCCAGCAGCACTTTCCAAATGTTCACAGAGTGTCTGATTTTTGTCATGAGATCATGTAGAATGATGTTTCAGACCAAGGAAGATGGTGAAGAAGATGCAACAATGGGCACATGGTCGCAGGACCCACTAGTTGTACCATATAGACATATACCCTAAACCCTTTAGCTGTCAGCCTATTAGAACATTGAAACGACCTCATAAAGCCTTGACTAAAGCACCAGTTCAGTGATGACATCCTGTTATTTGGGGTGCTGTTCCTCAAGATGTAGTATATATATTTAAGCAACAGTTATTTTATAGCATTGATCTCTGACTGGTGGAATACATGGAAGTAAGAACCAAGGTGCAGAGGTAAGAGTGGCCCTTCTCAGTCAGTAACCCTCATAGTGACTTTGTGTTTCCTGTCCCCTTAAATTTATTGTCTGCTGAACTAGAGGTACTAGTTTTGGGAAGGATTCCTTCTATAGGTGACAGAGCAAATATTTTATTATTTTGTTTGGTGTATGATGGGAACATTTAAGACCTTTATTTTCCTTTTTAAAGTAGCTTTTCCAACTTTCCCTTAACTTTATTGAGATATAATTGACATATAACATTCTGTAAGTTTAAGGTGTACATGTTGATTTGATACACTTGTTTATATATTGCAAAATGATTACCACCATAACTTTACCTGAGAACTCAGTCATCTCACATAATTACCATTTCTTTTTTTGTGGTGAGTATATTTAAGGTCTACTTTCTTAGCAACTTTCAATACTATAATACAGTATTGTTAACTATAATCAACATGCTGTACATTAGATCCAAAGAACTTACTCATCTTATTACTGGAATTTTGTACCCTTTAACCTACATCTCTCCATTTCCCCAGCCCCCCAGTCCCTGGTAGCAACCATTCTACTCTCTGTTTCTCTGAATTTGGCTTTCTATATTCCACATATAAGTGATGATGTTGAGTAACTGTCTTTTGCTGTTTGACTTATTTTACTTAGCATAGTGCCCTCAAATTTTTCCATGTTGTTACCTGTGGCAGGATTTTCTTTTTTCTCATAGCTGAATAATATTCCACTATATATATGTACACATCTTCTTTATTCATCTATTAATGGGCACTTAGGTTGTTTCCATATCTTGGCTATTGTAAATAATGCTTTAATGAACATAGGGTTCATATATCTCCTTGAAATCCTGTTTTCATTTCTTTTGGATATATACCCAGAAGTGGGATTGGTGGATTTTATGATAACTCTATTTTTAAGTTTTTGAGGAATCTCCATTCCATTTTCCATAGCACCAAATTACATTCCCACAAGTAGTGCACAAAGGTTCCCTTTTCTCCACATCCTCACCTACACTTATCATTTTGATGATAGTCATTCTAAGGGTATGAGGTGATATCTCATTGCAGTTTTGATTTGCATTTTCCTGATAACTAGTAAAGTTGAGGAACTTTGCATGTACCCGTTGGTCATTTGTATATCTTCTTTGGAAAAATGTCTATTTAGTTTCTCTGCCTATTTTTTAAATTGGATTATTTTTTTTTCTATTTTTCTTTCTTGCTGTGTGGTATGTGGGATCTTAGTTTCCTGACTGGGGATCGAACCTACACCCCCTGCAGTGGAAGCACAGATTCTTAACCACTGGGCCTCCAGGGAAGTCCAGTTTTTTGTTATTGAGCTGCATGAGTTCTTTATATATTTCAAATACTAGCCCCTTCTGAAATATATGATTTGTAAATATTTTCTCCCATTCCATACATTGCTTTTCCATTTCATTGATTATTTCTTTTGCTCTGCAGAAGATTTTTAGTTTGACATAGTCCCATTTATTAATTTTTGCTTTTGTTGCTTGTGTTTTTGGTGTCATATCCAAAAAGTTGTTTCTAGGAACAATATCAAGGAGATTTTTCCTGTTTGCTTCTAGGAGTTTTATGGTTTCAGTTCTTATATTTTTAAGTCTTTAATCCATTTTGCGTTAATTTTTGTGTATGGTGTAAGATAAGGGTCCAGTTTCATTCTCCTGCTTGTGGTTATCCCATTCACCCAACACCACGTATTGAAGAGATTATTTTTTTCCTTGTTGAATATTCTTGTCTCCCTTGTCAAATATTAGTTGTGCAGGTTTATTTCTAGGCTCTCAGTTCTGTTACATTGGTCTATTTGTCTATTTTTATGCCAATCTCATCCTGTTTCATTACTATACCTTTGTAGTACAGTAGGAATTGTGATGCCTACAGCTTTGTTCTTCTTTCTCAGGATTGCTTTGGCTGTTTGGGATCTTTTATGGTTCCATACAACTTTTAGGATTTTTTTTATATTACTGTGAAAAATTCCATTGGAATTTTGATTGAGATTGCATTAAATCTATAGGTGGCTTTTGCTAGTATGGAAGTTTTAACAATATCATTTCTTCTGATCCATGAGTAAGGGATATCTTCATATTTGTTTGTGTCTTTCTCAATTTCTTTCATCAAAGTGTTGTAGTTTTAAGTAGTGGGTTGGCCAAAAAAGTTCATTCAGCTTTCTCCATAAGATGTTACAGAAAGTTTTGGCCAACACAATATATAGATCTTCTACCTCATTGGTTAAATTTATTCCTAAGTATTTTATTGTTTTTGATGCTATTGTGAATGAGATTGCTTCCTTTATTGCTTTTTCAGATGTTTTGTTGTTAGTGTATATAAATAACTGATTTCTATATGTTGATTTTATATCCTGCAACTTCACTAAATTTGTTAATTAGTACTAACAGTTTATTGGGAAGTCTTTAGGATTTTCTTATAATTTTTTTTTATAAAATCATATTAGAGGAGTGGCTAAGATTTCAGAGTAGGGAGACTTTGACCTTACCTCCTTCCACAGGCACACCAAAATTGCAACAATTTTCAGAGCAACTATCTATGAGAGCAATCAGAAGACTGGCAGAAAAGATCTTCTACAGTTAAAGGTATAAAGAAGGAGCCAAAATGAGACTGATAGGAGGGGTAGGGTTGTGGTATAGTCAAGAACCATAACCATAACCATAGACAACCCACACATAAGAGGATAATTACAATTGCAGGGGTTCTCCCCAAGAAATGAGGGGTCCAAGTGCCACATCAGTCTCCCCAGTCTGGGGATCCTGCACCAGCAAGATGAACCCCCAAAATGTTTGGCTTGGAAGGTCAGTTAGATTTACTTTGGGAGAGCCAGAAGGCTGTGGGAAATAGAGACTACACTCTTAAGGTGTGCACACAAAATCTCGCATGCCCTGAGATGCAAGACCCAGGGCAGAAACAGCAATTTAAAAGAAAACTGGGTTAGATCCATCTGCTGATCTTGGAGAACCTACTGGAAAAGCAGGATGCAGTTAAAACTTACCCTGGGGACATAAACGCTAGCAACAGCTATTTTGGGAAGTTAATCCTGCCACTAGCTGGTCAAAACCGGTACTGAGACACCCCAGCCAGGCAGCTAGCTAGGTGTGGACATAGCCCTTCCCACTAGCAGGCTGGCTGCCATAGGACTCCTTAAGACCTCTGCCACCCTAGAACACAGCCCTGCCCACCACAGGGCCTGCATTAACCCTGGAAAACCCAGGATTTCATGCAGCAATCTGTCAGATATGGCCCTGCTCACTAGCAGGCCAGCACTATCCTGAGGACACAGCATCATCCACCAGGGACAGGTACCAGCCTCAGGAGTACCTATGCCCTGATCCTGCCCTACAGGCTGACACTAGCTTTGAGATGCTTTTGGACTCTCAGCCACCCACCCTGGGATCCAGTCCCACTCACTAGCAGGCTAATATCAGCACTGGGACACATCAGATCCCACAGCCAGCCATGTCAGGAACTGGCCACCAGCAGGCCAAAACTAACTCTGTGACCCTCCCCACCCCAGTCCCATAATCAGCCATCTTGGTAGGCCAGAATTACCCCCAAGATCCTCCAGAGCACCACAGCTGCCTCATGACCCAGCTCTGCCCACCAACAGTCAGCAGCCTCTTCACTAGGCAGGATGTGGCAAACAAAGGGACCTACCAAACTGCCCATGGTAGTCAGCCTTTCACAATGGAAGGACCCACACAGCCCACATAGGGGGCATAACCTAGAGCATATAGCTCTTGAGACTAGAGGTGTGTGTGCTGCTGGGACCTATGGGATGTTTTCTACATGAGGTCACTTATTGAAGATTAGGAAATAGAACCAATCTAAACAATTAATTAGAAATAGAAACAACAAATGAGGTGACATAAAAATATGTTCCAGATGAATGAACAAGATAAAACCATAGAAGAAGAACTAACTGAAGTGGAAATAAGCAATCTAGCACAAAAGAGTTTAAGGTAATGACCATAAATATGATCAAAGAACTCGGGAAAAGAATGTATGTTTACAGTGAAAAGCTAGAGGTTTTTATCCAAGAGCTAGAAAATATAAAGAGTCAAACAAAGTTGAGGAACATGAAAACTGAAATTAAAAAAACACTAGAAGGAATGAACAAGTAGATTAGATAATACAGAGGACAATAGAAGCAAACTGGAAGACAGAATAGTGGAAATTACAGAAACTGAACAGAAAAAAGGAAAACGAAAAGAAATTGGGTAAATTTAAGAGAATTCTGGGACAACATCAAGCATACAACATTTGCATAATGGGGATCCCAGAAGGAGAAGAGAGAGAGAAAGGCACAGGTAGTATATTTGAAGACATAATAGCTGAAAACATCCCTTACCTGAGAAAGAAAACAGACATCCAGATCCAGGAAGCACAGAGACTCCCAAACAGGATCAATCACCTCAAGATGTATTATTATTAAAATGGAAAAAAAATTAAAGATAAAAGGAGAATATTAAAGGCAGCAAGGGAAAAACAAGTTACATAAAAGGTAACTCTCAAGACTGTCAGCAGAAACTCTACAGGCCAGAAGGGAATGGCATGATAGGAAAAATACCTACAACCAAGATCACCCTACCTAGCAAAGATTTCATGGAAACATCAAAAGTTTTAAACAAGCAAAAGCTAAAAGAGTTCAGCACCACCAAACCAGTTTTACAAGAAATGTACAAGAAATTTACAAGAAATGTAAAGGGACTTCTAAGTGAAAAAGAAAAGGCTGCAACTAGAAAGGTAAAATTATGGAAGGGGAATACTCACTGGTGAAGGCAAATATACAGTAAATGTAGTAGATCAAACACTTATAAAGCTAGTAAGAAAGTTAAAGACAAAAGTAGTAAAATAATCTATATCCACAATAAGTAGATAAGGGATACACAAAACAAAAGGATGTAGAATGTAATGTCACAAATAGTAAACATAGTGGTGTGGATTAAAAATGAAATGTTTTTAAAATGCATTCAGCTTAAGAGATGAGCAACATAAAATAATCATATATAGAGATAGAGATAGCTACATATAGATTTCTATATATGAACCTTGTAGTAACCACAAGCCAAAAATCTATACTAGATACATACACACAAAAAAGAGAAAGAAATCCACACATAACACTAAAGATAGTCATTGAATCACAAGGGAAGAGAAAAAAAGAAGAAAGGAACAACTGAAAAAAACCAAAACAAAACAAGTCTACCCCCAAACAATTAGTAAAATGACAATAAGTACATATGTACAAGTAATTACTTTAAATGTGAAAAGGATAAATTCTCCAATCAAAAGACATATAATTATAAAAACAAGACCCACATTATATACTCCCTACAAAAGAATAATTTCATATCTAAAGACACACAGACTGAAAGTGAGGGGATGGGAAAAGGCATCCATGAAAATGAAAACAAAAAGAAAGCCAGGGAGACAATACTTATATAAGACAAAATAGACTCTAAAACAAAGATTATTAACAAGAGACAAAGAAGGACATTACATAATGATCAAGGGATTGATCCAAGAAGAAGATATAACAGTTGTAAAAATATATGCACCCAACACAGAAACACCTAAATTCATAAAGCAAATATTAACAAACATAAAGGAGGTAACTGACAATAACACAATAACAGTAGGGAACTTTTACACCACACTTACATCAATGGACAGATCATCCAGACAGAAAATTAATAAGGAAACACTGTTTTTAAAAGAAACATTGGGCTTCACTGGTGGCACAGTGGTTGAGAATCTGCCTGCCAATGCATGGGATACGGGTTTGAGCCCTGGTCTGGGAAGACCCCACATGCCGCAGAGCAGCTGGGCCTGTGAGCCACAACTACTGAGCCTGCGCGTCTGGAGCCTGTGCTCCACAACAAGAGAGGCTGTGACAGTGAGAGGTCCACACGCTGCAATGAAGAGTGGCCCCCGCTTGCCACAACTAGAGAAAGCCCTTGCACAGAAACGAAGACCCAACACAGCCAAAAATAAATAAATAAATTTATTTAAAAAAAATTAAGCCATAAGGACTTAATAGGTATATCTAGAACATTCCATGCAAAGCAGCAGAATACACATTCCTTTCAAGTGCATATGGAACATTCTCCAGTATAGATCATATGCTAGGCCACAAAACAAGTATCAGTAAATTTAAGAAGATTGAAATCATATCAAGCATCTTTTCCAACCACAGCAGTATGATACTAGAAATCAACTACTAGAAAAAACTGCAAAACAATAGAAACACTAGATGCTAAACAGTATGCTACTAAGCAACCAATGGATCACTGAAGAAATCAGAGGAAATCAAAAAAAGACCTGGAGACAAATAAAAACATAAAGATCCAAAATCTATGGGATGCAACAAATGTAGTTCTAATAGGGAAGTTTATATCAAAACAAGCCTACCTCAGGAAACAAGAAACATTTTAAATAAACAATCTAAACTTACACCTAAAATAACTAGAAGAAGAACAAATAAAACCCAAAGTTAGTAGAAGGAAAGGAATAATAAAGATTAGAGCAGAAATAAATATAAAGTAGAGACTTTATAACCAATAGAAAAGATCAATGAAACTAAGAGCTGGTTCTTTGAAAATATAAACAAAATTGATAAACCTTTAGCCAGACACATTAAGAAAAAAAGAGAGAGGCCCCAAATCAA